>NC_134483.1:400261586-400561586 GCF_040206685.1 Ascaphus truei
CCCCTGCGCACGTCCCCACGGCTAGCGCCACCAAGGGCCATGCCACCAGACACCCACCAGGACACGGGTCAGAGCCACGGACACCTGTGAGTACAGATACCCCTACGCTGAACGCCGCAGGACACCACTGGCAAGCCGAATTTGTATGCGGAACTAGAGGCACTTAATCAAGAGAAGGAAGCCGCCGCTGCCATAGCCCAGCTGAAAACCTAGAAGCAGCCACGCAACAGGATGGCGGGAGCAACCATACAGACGGATAGCCTCAGAGGATCCAGTCCAACGCACTGAAGACTACGTAAGGAGCCTCTTCAGCGTAAACACCAGCGCACCATCTCAACACGAAGGGAGTGACTCCACAGACACCGAAGACTTGCTAGGTCCACGTGGAGAAGTAGCTGTTCCCTTAAGGGTACACTCTACCTGGGACCGCCACAGCCGCGACAGTGATCCACACACCAGCGCGCACACAGATGCACTACAACAGGCTCGCAATCCAGGTACACCCACACGGGAAAACACAGCCCCTCACACTGAACAGCAGTCATCACGCGTCCACGCCAAGGAAGAGGTGACCGCATGGACCCTCCCAGCAACTACCTCAGAATGTGACCAACACGCCGATGCCTCAGGCCTGACAGATATGGCCAAGTACATGATCCGGCGCGACCTTGTGCAAACAGGACTTACCAACTTTGACGACCGTCCCGAAAACTACCGTATGTGGAAGTTCACGTTCAAGGACGCAATCAAGAGCCTGGACGTCTCAGCTAGGGAAGAACTCAGACTGCTAGCCAAATGGCTGGGAAAAGAATCCATGGAACACGCGAAGGAGACTCGGGGCAGCAAATGCGAACCACCCCCAAGTAGGTCTTGACCTAGTATGGGAAAGGATAGAAGAGTCTTACGGCAGCCACGAAGCAATCGAAGAAGCGCTCTTCAAAAGAGTCGACAACTTTCCCAAGATCACAGCTAAAGACTACTCGAAGTTACTAGAATTCGGGGACCTGCTACAGGAGCTGCAGTCTGCGAGAACAGACCATTCCTTGACAGGTCTCAACGTCCTAGACTCGGCTCATGGAGTGAGACCCATCTTGGAGAAGCTACCTTACAACCTCCAAGAAGATGGATTTCACAAGGCTCCAAATACAAAAAGGCGAAGCAAGTCGCCTTCCCCCCATTCTCATTCTTCTTGAGCTTCATCCGCGAAGCGGCAAGGACAAGGAACGATCCAGTTTCATCTTGGGTGCGCAAACCACACACAGTGCAAGCAACCTGAGGAATGAGAGACCAGTGGCGAGATACGGTAACACTCAAACACCCATCTCGGTCCACAGGACGGACGTGTCCCCACAACCCAAACTACTCCCGATCAGTCGGTCGCCAGAGACGAGGAACCAAGGGACCCAAACAGGCAATGTCCCATACACAAGAAGCCACACCCACTTAACAGGTGATTTGGGTTCAGGATGAAGTCCCTAGAGGAACGCAAGAAGTTACTAGGAGAATTCAGAGTTTGCTTCAGGTGCTGCGGTTCCACGACTCACCTAGCCAGAGACTGTAAAGAAGACATCAAATGTGTAGTATGCAAAAGTGACAAGCACGTAACATCGCTACATCCAGAGGTGCTGACACTTCACCAACTCAACAACCCATCCTCGGTAGCAGAGCATGGCGGGGAGGAAAGAGAAGGAGAGCCAACATCTGTCACTTCTCAGTGCACCGAGGTTTGCGGAAAAGAAAGTGACAAAATATCCTTCTCCAAAATATGCCTTGTCGCAGTGCACGCCCATGGACAACCTGAGAAGGCTATCCGTATGTATGCAATCCTCGACGATCAAAGTAACAGATCATGGGCGAAGACGGAATTCTTTAACTTATTCAAATCACAAGACCAATGCCTCACTGTTGCAGGGTACATGCAACTACACACGCGGGTTTCTTGACAAGGCTTATTTATTTAGCCTTAAAAGATATATAGCACACAAAAAACAAAAATAGCTTTTCATCAGAAAACAAGAGAAAAGAAAATGGCTTTTTCTTCAGCAGACAAACAAAACAGTTTCTCTTTAGCAGACAGTCTAAAAATAATGCAGCTACCCTTTTTTATGCAGGAGACAGACAGTTCATCATTCATCTACTTTGATAACAGACCTTGTATCAGTAATCTCTTCAGTAGCTTACTCCTCTCTCCTCAACAGCCAGCCCCATGTGTCTACAGCCTGGGTTTTTAACACACCTTGATTAGGCAGCTGGGATCCAACTAATTGTCCTGAGGTTCCCAGCTGAAGTTAACCTAGTCAGTGCTGCACTGCAGACTAGACATAGGTTTTCCAGGCATATAGCTGGTGGCTTTTACTTACCCTGTCACACTCACCCTACACCCTCAGAACCTGTGCAGGGTCAACTGAGACAACAGGGAAAAGAGCAAGCGGCTAAGTCATAAGTCATAAGTTCAGTGGATAACAGAGTGAAGATAGCTCTCCCCACCCTCATCGAGTGCAACTACATGGCTGCAAACAGGGACGAGATTCTCACACCAGACGTGGCACGTCATCACCTGCACCTCAGAGGAATAGCCAACTACTTCCCGCCGGTAGAACAAGGCGCCAAGATCTTGCTGCTGCTCGGTAGGGACATCTTGAGGGTGCACAAAGTCCGTAAACAGCGTAACGGACCCCACAACGCACCATACGCCCAAAGACTTGACCTAGGATGGGTGATAGTGGGCAACGTGTGCACCGACAAAGGGCACGGACCAGACTATGTTGACGCCCGCAGAACGGTGATAACAGAATGTGGACACACATCCCTCTCTGAACCATGTCTTGACCATCTCCAAGTGACAGGAAGGCCAAGTGAAGAGAAGAGACAAGGTCATACTCCGAGACCAACAGAGGGATGTGAAAATGGCCTAGGATTCTCAGCAGTCAGACAGCTAAGGATGATGAGTCGACTCCACTGAAGGAAGAAAGTAACCTCCCAAAGGTTACCGACAAAGGGATGGTCTAAAAGACAATAAACATTCGGACGGTCCTCCCGCGAGCAATGGCACGGCTAAGACGCACAGTTGTTCCTCTCCGAAGAATACCAAGTGGCAAAGCAGCCAGTTGCCACGGCTGGCATAGCCGCAAAAGATTGCGCCCTGCAGGTGAAGCCACAGTGCTAAAAAGACTATCCTCTCACATGTCAAAAAAGGGACAGTTGCAGAGACATTTCCCAAAGGGATTTAGAAGGACAAAAGAGACTGTTCTTTTTCATGTCCAGGGAGAAAACAACCTCCTGACGGCAGTTAACAAAGAGACACAAAGAAGTATCGTCAAGATACGTGGAGACGTTCCGTGCAAAAGAAACGTTCCAATGACCTAGGGTGTACAGCGTTTCAGACAACAAGGGATGGTAACAAACAAGTACCATCAATGGAAGATGGAGAATTCCAGAAGTTAATGGATAAGGAGCTCTTCAAGGACAGATCAGGCAGTTGGATGACCCCGCTACCATTCCATTCACCATGAAGACGCCTCCCAAACAACAAAAAACATGCCACCTCTAGGCTCACTTCACTCCGCTGCGACCTACAAAGGAAACCGGAGACCAAACATAATTTTGTGGCTTTAATCCAGAAGACATTCCTTAGCGGCACGCAAAGCCAGCACCTCCACTGAAAAAAAGGTGAAGAATGCTGGTACCTCCAATCATCTGGGGTCTACCACCCTCAGGAACCCGATCAAATCCGGGTAGTGTTCAGCTCAGTGCTCAGCATCAGGGAGTCTCCCTGAACGATGCCTCTTCAATGGACCAGACTTGACAACTAGTCTTCCAGGAGTGTTGATCCGCTTCCGCAAGGAGCCAAAAGCCATCTTCTTCTCCCAAACGCCAGGTGATAGAGCGACAGGTTACCACGACTGGCATACCAACAAGGGGATGCACTCTGTAGGTGAAAATACAGAGACAAAAGGACTGTTCTTCTGTAAGTTTGAAAAGAAACAGGACCAGAGACTTTTGCAAAATACATTGTGGTGCACCCAGCTAACCTGGACCGGTGCATCCGCTTGGCATCCTTTGCCAAAGAACCTTGGCCAAGGGACTTTGAAACCAGTGATACCGGCCGGTGTCACATCGCTATGTGGACACGAACTTTGCATTGTTATGTTTGTTGTAGTGCACATATGTTCCACACATTCCAGGAATATAGTGGTATCTCCAGATACCAGACGGGGAGTGTCCTGGAACTAGATTCCATATTCCTCTGTCTCTCTTTACAGCTTATGGGATTCATTTCTCCCTAGTTTAGCTGCCTGTTATTTTCCCTGTCCAGCAGCTAGCTGCATGTGAAAAGGCAACATTATTGTTACATGTTGTTTACACAGCCTGTGTTGGTTGCCTGCAATCTCCTATTCGCCTAGCTGAGAGTGGGCTATTCCTACCCCCCTGTCCTTGCTGACAGTTAGTATAGTCTCACTTCCCTTCTTGTGTGACCCTTGCTCCTCACTTCCTTTTCACCCTGGACTCTGAGTGAGTACCTGCCTGCTATTTACCCCAGTAAGGCCTTCCTGTTTTACACTGCCTCATCCTTGATACACTGCACTTCAGACAGAGAAGCACTCTCTACATACACTACATCTACAAGTACCTTTTTTCTTGTGATTTTCCCTCAATAAAACTAAGAAAGACTAGAGGACTTGTTTGTGCATTGGAAGAGGGAAGGCATGAGTAAAGCTTACTGGAACTATTCATACATCATTCGTAACCCTGGTTCCAGGAAAGTAAAACAGAGACTGTGTGTTGGGGAATCACACAGGAGCTGCTACTCAAAGACTTTATGCTAATACAGAATAGTCTCTGCATCCCAGGACAAGCAAGCAGCTTTACACTGCCAGACAGGGCAGCAGACTTTATACAGCAAACTGCACACAGCCTGCAGCCTTACAAACAAGCAAGCAGATTTACACTGCTCACAGAGCCTGCAACGTCACACAAGGCAGCAGCGCTGCAGTCAGACAGTGCATCTTACACAGAACCTTGATTGCCTTTTTCTGTTTGAGTCACCCTCTGCACAGCTCCATAGTGAGGAGCTAACATCTCACCTACCCCCTGCGCACGTCCCACGGCTAGCGCCACCAAGGGCCATGCCACCAGACACCCACCAGGACACGGGTCAGAGCCACGACACCTGTGAGTACAGCTACCCCTACGCTGAACGCCGCAGGACACCACTTGGCAAGCCGAATTTGTATGCGGAACTAGAGGCACTTAATCAAGAGAAGGAAGCCGCCGCTGCCATAGCCCAAGCTGAAAACCTAGAAGCAGCCACGCAACAGGATGGCGGGAGCAACCATACAGACGGATAGCCTCAGAGGATCCAGTCCAACGCACTGAAGACTACGTAAGGAGCCTCTTCAGCGTAAACACCAGCGCACCATCTCAACACGAAGGGAGTGACTCCACAGACACCGAAGACTTGCTAGGTCCACGTGGAGAAGTAGCTGTTCCCTTAAGGGTACACTCTACCTGGGACCGCCACAGCCGCGACAGTGATCCACACACCAGCGCGCACACAGATGCACTACAACAGGCTCGCAATCCAGGTACACCCACACGGGAAAACACAGCCCCTCACACTGAACAGCAGTCATCACGCGTCCACGCCAAGGAAGAGGTGACCGCATGGACCCTCCCAGCAACTACCTCAGAATGTGACCAACACGCCGATGCCTCAGGCCTGACAGATATGGCCAAGTACATGATCCGGCGCGACCTTGTGCAAACAGGACTTACCAACTTTGACGACCGTCCCGAAAACTACCGTATGTGGAAGTTCACGTTCAAGGACGCAATCAAGAGCCTGGACGTCTCAGCTAGGGAAGAACTCAGACTGCTAGCCAAATGGCTGGGAAAAGAATCCATGGAACACGCGAAGGAGACTCGGGGCAGCAAATGCGAACCACCCCCAAGTAGGTCTTGACCTAGTATGGGAAAGGATAGAAGAGTCTTACGGCAGCCACGAAGCAATCGAAGATGCGCTCTTCAAAAGAGTCGACAACTTTCCCAAGATCACAGCTAAAGACTACTCGAAGTTACTAGAATTCGGGGACCTGCTACAGGAGCTGCAGTCTGCGAGAACAGACCATTCCTTGACAGGTCTCAACGTCCTAGACTCGGCTCATGGAGTGAGACCCATCTTGGAGAAGCTACCTTACAACCTCCAAGAAAGATGGATTTCACAAGGCTCCAAATACAAAAAGGCGAAGCAAGTCGCCTTCCCCCCATTCTCATTCTTCTTGAGCTTCATCCGCGAAGCGGCAAGGACAAGGAACGATCCCAGTTTCATCTTGGGTGCGCAAACCACACACAGTGCAAGCAACCTGAGGAATGAGAGACCAGTGGCGAGATACGGTAACACTCAAACACCCATCTCGGTCCACAGGACGGACGTGTCCCCACAACCCAAACTACTCCCGATCAGTCGGTCGCCAGAGACGAGGAACCAAGGGACCCAAACAGGGAATGTCCCATACACAAGAAGCCACACCCACTTAACAGGTGATTTGGGTTCAGGATGAAGTCCCTAGAGGAACGCAAGAAGTTACTAGGAGAATTCAGAGTTTGCTTCAGGTGCTGCGGTTCCACGACTCACCTAGCCAGAGACTGTAAAGAAGACATCAAATGTGTAGTATGCAAAAGTGACAAGCACGTAACATCGCTACATCCAGAGGTGCTGACACTCCCCCAACTCAACAACCCATCCTCGGTAGCAGAGCATGGCGGGGAGGAAGGAGAAGGAGAGCCAACATCTGTCACTTCTCAGTGCACCGAGGTTTGCGGAAAAGGAAGTGACAAAATATCCTTCTCCAAAATATGCCTTGTCGCAGTGCACGCCCATGGACAACCTGAGAAGGCTATCCGTATGTATGCAATCCTCGACGATCAAAGTAACAGATCATGGGCGAAGACGGAATTCTTTAACTTATTCAAATCACAAGACAATGCCTCACTGTTGCAGGGTACATGCAACTACACACGCAGGTTTCTTGACAAGGCTTATTTATTTAGCCTTAAAAGATATATAGCACACAAAAAAACAAAAATAGCTTTTCATCAGAAAACAAGAGAAAAGAAAATGGCTTTTTCTTCAGCAGACAAACAAAACAGTTTCTCTTTAGCAGACAGTCTAAAAATAATGCAGCTACCCTTTTTTATGCAGGAGACAGACAGTTCATCATTCATCTACTTTGATAACAGACCTTGTATCAGTAATCTCTTCAGTAGCTTACTCCTCTCTCCTCAACAGCCAGCCCCATGTGTCTACAGCCTGGGTTTTTAACACACCTTGATTAGGCAGCTGGGATCCAACTAATTGTCCTGAGGTTCCCAGCTGAAGTTAACCTAGTCAGTGCTGCACTGCAGACTAGACATAGGTTTTCCAGGCATATAGCTGGTGGCTTTTACTTACCCTGTCACACTCACCCTACACCCTCAGAACCTGTGCAGGGTCAACTGAGACAACAGGGAAAAGAGCAAGCGGCTAAGTCATAAGTTCAGTGGATAACAGAGTGAAGATAGCTCTCCCCACCCTCATCGAGTGCAACTACATGGCTGCAAACAGGGACGAGATTCCCACACCAGACGTGGCACGTCATCACCTGCACCTCAGAGGAATAGCCAACTACTTCCCGCCGGTAGAACAAGGCGCCAAGATCTTGCTGCTGCTCGGTAGGGACATCTTGAGGGTGCACAAAGTCCGTAAACAGCGTAACGGACCCCACAACGCACCATACGCCCAAAGACTTGACCTAGGATGGGTGATAGTGGGCAACGTGTGCACCGACAAAGGGCACGGACCAGACTATGTTGACGCCCGCAGAACGGTGATAACAGAATGTGGACACACATCCCTCTCTGAACCATGTCTTGACCATCTCCAAGTGACAGGAAGGCCAAGTGAAGAGAAGAGACAAGGTCATACTCCCGAGACCAACAGAGGGATGTGAAAATGGCCTAGGATTCTCAGCAGTCAGACAGCTAAGGATGATGAGTCGACTCCACTGAAGGAAGAAAGTAACCTCCCAAAGGTTACCGACAAAGGGATGGTCTAAAAGACAATAAACATTCGGACGGTCCTCCCGCGAGCAATGGCACGGCTAAGACGCACAGTTGTTCCTCTCCGCAGAATACCAAGTGGCAAAGCAGCCAGTTGCCACGGCTGGCATAGCCGCAAAAGATTGCGCCCTGCAGGTGAAGCCACAGTGCTAAAAAGACTATCCTCTCACATGTCAAAAAAGGGACAGTTGCAAAGACATTTCCCAAAGGGATTTAGAAGGACAAAAGAGACTGTTCTTTTTCATGTCCAGGGAGAAAACAACCTCCTGACGGCAGTTAACAAAGAGACACAAAGAAGTATCGTCAAGATACGTGGAGACGTTCCCGTGCAAAAGAAACGTTCCAATGACCTAGGGTGTACAGCGTTTCAGACAACAAGGGATGGTAACAAACAAGTACCATCAATGGAAGATGGAGAATTCCAGAAGTTAATGGATAAGGAGCTCTTCAAGGACAGATCAGGCAGTTGGATGACCCCGCTATAATTCCATTCACCATGAAGACGCCTCCCAAACAACAAAAAACATGCCACCTCTAGGCTCACTTCACTCCGCTGCGACCTACAAAGGAAACCGGAGACCAAACATAATTTTGTGGCCTTAATCCAGAAGACATTCCTTAGCGGCCACGCAAAGCCAGCACCTCCACTGAAAAAAAGGTGAAGAATGCTGGTACCTCCAATCATCTGGGGTCTACCACCCTCAGGAACCCGATCAAATCCGGGTAGTGTTCAGCTCAGTGCTCAGCATCAGGGAGTCTCCCTGAACGATGCCCTCTTCAATGGACCAGACTTGACAACTAGTCTTCCAGGAGTGTTGATCCGCTTCCGCAAGGAGCCAAAAGCCATCTTCTTCTCCCAAACGCCAGGTGATAGAGCGACAGGTTACCACGACTGGCATACCAACAAGGGGATGCACTCTGTAGGTGAAAATACAGAGACAAAAGGACTGTTCTTCTGTAAGTTTGAAAAGAAACAGGACCAGAGACTTTTGCAAAAGACATTGTGGTGCACCCAGCTAACCTGGACCGGTGCATCCGCTTGGCATCCTTTGCCAAAGAACCTTGGCCAAGGGACTTTGAAACCAGTGATACCGGCCGGTGTCACATCGCTATGTGGACACGAACTTTGCATTGTTATGTTTGTTGTAGTGCACATATGTTCCACACATTCCAGGAATATAGTGGTATCTCCAGATACCAGACGGGGAGTGTCCTGGAACTAGATTCCATATTCCTCTGTCTCTCTTTACAGCTTATGGGATTCATTTCTCCCTAGTTTAGCTGCCTGTTATTTTCCCTGTCCCAGCAGCTAGCTGCATGTGAAAAGGCAACATTATTGTTACATGTTGTTTACACAGCCTGTGTTGGTTGCCTGCAATCTCCTATTCGCCTAGCTGAGAGTGGGCTATTCCTACCCCCCTGTCCTTGCTGACAGTTAGTATAGTCTCACTTCCCTTCTTGTGTGACCCTTGCTCCTCACTTCCTTTTCACCCTGGACTCTGAGTGAGTACCTGCCTGCTATTTACCCCAGTAAGGCCTTCCTGTTTTACACTGCCTCATCCTTGATACACTGCACTTCAGACAGAGAAGCACTCTCTACATACACTACATCTACAAGTACCTTTTTTCTTGTGATTTTCCCTCAATAAAACTAAGAAAGACTAGAGGACTTGTTTGTGCATTGGAAGAGGGAAGGCATGAGTAAAGCTTACTGGAACTATTCATACATCATTCGTAACCCTGGCTCCAGGAAATATATATATATATATATATATATATATATATATATATATATATATATATATATATATATATATATATATATATATGTATATATATATATATATATATATATATAGTCAGATAAGGCAGTTGGCACTCCAATAGGTGCTGGTAAGCCACAGGTGCACGTCCCATATAGGGAATGTAGTTATACGTTACCTTTCCAAGGATTGGTAAACAAGAGACAGCACTCAATGTTGAAAATCAAAGTGTATTAGTGAAAGCAAAAATACATCCAGAAATCCAACGTTTCGGTCCTTCAGAATGGGACCTTCCTCAGGGGAATACGAGGAAGGTCCCATTCTGTAGGACCAAAACGTTGGGTTTCTGGATGTATTTTTGCTTTCACTAATACACTTTGATTTTCAACATTGAGTGCTGTCTATTGTTTACCAATCCTTGGAACAGTAACGTATAACTATATATATATATATATATATATATATATATATATATATATATATATATATATATATATATATATATATATATATATATATATATACTAGCTGATATACCCGGCATTGCCCGGAGGCCGTGAGGGGGGGGCGTGAAAAGCAGGGGGGCGTGAAAGGCAGGGGGGGGTGCGTGAAAGGCAGGGGGGGGGTGAAAGGCAGGGGGGGGCGTGAAAGGCAGGTGGGGGCGTGAAAGGCAGGGAGGGGCGTGAAATGCGGGGGGGCGTGAAAGGTGGGGGGGGGCCTGAAAGGCAGGGGGGTGGTGTGAAAGGCAGAGGGGGGCGTGAAAGCCAGAGGGGGGGGGCGTGAAAGGCAGAGGGGGGGGCGTGAAAGGCAGATGGGGGGGCGTGAAAAGCAGAGGGGGGGGCGCAAAAGGCGGGGGGGCGTGAAAGGCAGGGGGGGCGTGAAAGGCAGCAGGGGGGCGTGAAAGGCAGGGGGGCATGAAAGGCAGGGGGGGCGTGAAAGGCAGGGGGGGGTGTGAAAGGCAGGGGGGGCGTGAAAGGCATGGGGGGCGTGAAAGGCAGGGGGGGGCGTGAAAGGCAGGGGGGGGCGTGAAAGGCCGGGGGGGCGTGAAAGGCAGGGGGTGGCCGTTAAAGGCAGGGGGGCGTGAAAGGCAGGGGGGGCATGAAAGGCAAGGGGGGGCGACACACACACACAGTGTCACACACACACACAGTGTCACACACACACAGTGTGACACACACACACAGTGTCACACACACACACAGTGACACACATACACACACGTCACCTAGAGCAACACACACGTGACACCTACCTCTACTTCCGGCCGCCGCCATCTTCTCACTCAGCACCGCGAGGGACGAAGGGGGTCCTTCCGGGCGCGCCACCATCTTAGGCGCCGCGAAGGAGGAAGGGGGTCCGCTGCCTGTTCCCCCGCCGGGGATGGAGATGAGCGGAGCGCTGGGAAAGGTGAGCGGAGGGAGGGAGACGTGAGCGGAGGGAGGGAGACATGACCGGAGGAAGGGGAGAGATGAGCGCCGGGAGGGGAGAGATGAGCGCCGGGAGGGAGGGAGAGATGAGCGCCGGACCTCTACTGGCGCCGCGAGGGAGGAAGGGGGGGAGAGATCCGGGAGGGGAGAGATGAGCGCCGGGAGGGGAGAGATGAGCGGCGGACCTCTCCTGGCGCCGCGAGGGAGGAAGGGGGGGAGAGATCCGGGAGGGGAGAGATGAGCGCCGGGAGGGGAGAGATGAGCGGCGGACCTCTCCTGGCGCCGCGAGGGAGGAAGGGGGGGGAGAGATCCGGGAGGGGAGAGATGAGCGGCGGACCTCTACTGGCGCCGCGAAGGAGGAAGGGGGGGGGAGAGATGAGCGCCGGGAGGGGAGAGATGAGGGGAGGGAGGGAGAGATGAGCGCCGGAGAGAGGTAGGTGTGTGTGTGTGTGTGTGTGTGTGTGTGTGTGTGTGTGTGTGTGTGTGTGTGTGTGTGTGTGTGTGGCGCGAGCCGAGGGGGAAGAGAGTGGCAGTTGGGTGACGTCACACACAGCAATCTGATTGGCCAGAGGCTGAGGACCAATCAGATTCACCGCAGATAGCACTAACCTCACTAACCATTCGATTTTATATATTAAGATATATATATATATACCAAAAAGTGGTGCAAGCTCATTGGCTATTAAGAAGAACACCAGCAGAGAGTAATTTGTCATTGTCTCCCATTAGAATTCAATGTAAGGGTTGGTTTGAAATAATTCTCTGATATATGTTAAGAGAACTGATTTGGGATTTAGAATTTGAGTGCATTCTTAACAGACATGGACCAATGATGGTTGATGTTAAAAAATCTTTCGACAAATATCTCAAGATCCTATTTTGCACCTTTCTTCCCTTATATGACTAAAAAGAAACACAATATGGGGAAAACAGGTGATGCATAATATCATTTAAACACAAAGAAGTACCAATCTTTCCATAATGCTTTGAACAATAATCTAAACCCATTAAAGTAACAAAACTGATTGGACTTATGTCAATATCCCTTACAGACAATAAGGGTCGGCTTGGCATTGATTGGCCACACCTTTTATTTGATACTACAGATTAATCACAGACCACTACTACAGGCTATAAACTACAAAAGTACATGCATTCTGCTTTCCATTCAAAAGACCTTAAAAATCTGCAATCAATGAAAATGTACAATACCTTAGGAAATACTAAATAATTAAATGCCCTAAATGGCATAAACCTAATAGTTACAGGTTCAGATCTCACAAAGGACAACGTAGCCTTTCCTCCTTCATAATCATCAGCACATAAAATAGGTACTGATCGTATCAATGAATAAAGTATATACTTCCAGTTGGATATGCCTTTGGATAAAAGGGCTTTAAAGCATCCTTATCATTTATCAGAATCTTATAGTTGCAAAACGTTGTCAATACTGTTGAAAAAAATAGTACCAGATTAAGACAAATAAATCAAAAGAAAAAACATTGTTTTTAATGATTTCTCATCTTTGATCATTGTGGAGACGTTTTCTCTACCTGTGTTTGTATTAGTTTTGCAGATCGAAGAAAACGGATCCATTGTCCACCCAATGTACTGTATTTGCTTCAAACTCTATTTAGGAATTTTGCATAAATATACTTAAAAAGATGAGTCACTGGGATGAGAGAACTGTATACAACATCTGACAACGTACAACATACTTTGTTATATCCCATTCCTTTCATCTCATTAGGAGGAAAGAACAAGAAAAGGAAAGCAGCCTGTGCAAGCAATGGTCTCAATGTGAGGTCTGACCTCATAAGAAGTGCAAAGCAACTGAAGTGGAAATGCTGATAATAAGCTACTTACCCTTTAATATAACATGCCAGTCTACTGAAATTGAGGTAAAACAACATGCTTTTTTAATCTTATAAAAGGACTCTCCTAAATAATGTTGCAAAAGGTAACCTGGAAACTATTTTCACTGCGCAGCTGTTGTGAATTTATTTTGTAAGGAAGTAGCATGTGCTAAACTTTGCTTAATTTACAGTCTGGAAAAAAGGAGAACACAAACAGCCTCATTGGATTATATACAGTCATACGTCTGTGTTGATTCTAGTGCTAAACATTACAAGAATAAAAAGAACGAACATCTGTGTATAAAATATTGTTAGCCATTGAATGCTCTCGTGTAATGAATACAAGGAACCTGGTAGTATAATGAGAAACTTTAGAAGTTTAAAAATAAGGCAAACGAGAAAGGCCAAATGTTCTTTATCTGTGATCATTTTCTATGTTTCTATGCTTCGACCCTGTGTCCCCTTTTCCCAAAAAAAGAAAATAAACAGGGTAAAAAATAGTTCAGCAATGGGGTGACAAGGAAGTGTGGTTCCAAAACTATTATATATGTAACAATCCAAATAGCTGATAGCAAGCCCAGACTAAGAAACCCATATTAACAGGTAACTTATTGTCATTTATTGAAGGGACAGTTCAACTTTATGGGTCACTTCTGGACCCCTGGTACAAAATATTTCCTCGTATTTTCTACTTTCTATAGAATTATCATTATTATTTTTCTCATTACATGAGAATCTCTTTTGCTGGGCAAGCTGTGCAAATGAAACATACAGTATATAATTTACAAGTTTTAAACATATGACACATACAGTATACATAAAAAATACTTTGGATTTATTGCCATTTGCCATTTTACTGCCATGTCTTGCATCTAGAGGAAATGATTGTGCATCTCGTATCTATTTAGCATCATCACCAAAAAAATCTAGTCTATCCTTGATTACAATTATAATTTATTTAGAGATGCCAACACACTGCACAGCGCACTACAATGGGTTTAAAAAGACAATAACAGGTATAACAAATAGATTAACATCAGTTTGCACATGATAATACAATAGGTGGTATAAGTAGGAATTTATACCAGGGTAATGCAGTTGATTGTGGTGTACTTAGATTTTGGAAAGGCTTTTGATACACTCAGGGCTGCCAACAGGGGGGAAGAGCAGGGACAACTGTCCCAGGCTCAGCAGTTCCGGTGCAGGAAGTTGGACCCGGTCAGAAGTCAGACCAACATTCACGTTTGGCTGCCAGGCTCCAGCTCTTCCCCCCCTGCAGCCGGCCTCTCTCCCCTGCTGCCTGGATGCCTCCCATGTAAGCCCCACCCAAGCCTGACACCAGAAGTTGTGTCCACCCAGAAGTTGGGCTCAACTTCCGCACATGCCTGCAGGATCATCACACCACTGGAGGGGGCCACCGCAAAGGTGAGGGTGTGTGTTGTATTGGAGGGGTATGTGTTTTTGGGGGGTTACTATGTATTTTTGTAGAGTGAGGTTATTATGTGTTTTGGGGAGGGGTTGATATGTATTGTGGGGGTTATGTGTATTTAGGAGTGGTGTTATTACATGTATTGGGAGAGGGGAGTTATTGAGTGTGAGGGGGAGGGTTGTGAGGGAGAGAGAGAGAGAGACACACAGGGAGAGGTGGGTGTGTGGGGGAGATAGAAAGGCAGGGGGAGGTGTGTGTGTGGGTGAGAGAGGTCAGGGTGTGGGATATATATATATATATATATATATTGTATGTCTTTATTTATATAGTGCCAAAAGGGTAGTCAGCTCTTCACAAACAATACAGTCCGGGGAATTATAATAATACAATAAATGCAGCAATATTAAACAATAGGAAAGGAAATCCCTGCCCCAAGGAGCTTACAATCTAAGTGGTATAATGGGAGACTTACAGATTTAGCACATGAGGGAATAAGTGCTGTAGATGGCAGTGATTGGTCACAATGGGTGGTAGGAGTGACTGTGGGGCAATAGCCATAAATGCAGGCTATTGGGATGCTTGATTAGTGGGGCGAGTTTTAAGGTTAGCCCGTATTAAATCAGAAAGTATTAAATCAGAAGGTTAACACCATTTACAGGGGAAGAGAATGCAGGGAGATGTACATGAGAGCAGGTGTGTTTATGTCTGGGTTCAGGCTTAGGGGAGATCCCCAGCAGTAGGAAGGAGTAGATAGAAGGTGTGAATAGTGGATTTGTGTGGTGTTTTTTATTGAGGGGTAAAGAAGTTGTTGGGAGAGAGGTGTATAAATAATGGTGCAGTGGGGAGTGGGGAAGTTGGAGAGAACAGAGACGTTCACAAAGGAGTGAGGAAACAGCAAACAGAAAAATCAATAGGGAGGGCATAGTGAGATGCAGGAGGAGAAACTTCCCAGATATTGTGGGATAGGGAGAATACAAATAATCACAGCATTTAGCAAGTCAAGTTCTCACAGTTGCAAAGTTGTTGTTGTTCAGAGTCCAGATCTTCCTCTAATCTTCACCTCCAATTTCAACTCCAAAATTAACTCTACAGACACTTTAAATGTGACACTTAAGATGTTACACAGCCAAGATAGACTGCCTTAAATACTCTAAAACACAGTCTCTTGACTAACAATTAAGGGAGGAGTCTGCCTATTCAGCTCATACAGATAGATGTTAGTTTTAAGTTCTCTTTCAATTGAAAGAAGAAATCAGCTCCCACAAACATACTTGTTTGAAGATATTATACAGAATGTTAGTCCAGATATTCATAATGCATACATGATTAAAGATATAGAAAGAAAACATCCAGAGATGATAACTCCAAAATTAACTCTACAGACACTTTAAACGTGACTCTTAAGATTTTACACAGCTATATATTTATAATCCTGATATGAAAAATCCGCAGCACTCACCAATTCATGTGAAAAAACAATTTAATGAAGCAACACAAGCATCAGGGGTGACATCAGGAAAAAAGAAGCGACATTTCGGACCTCCCGGTCCTTTCACAAGCTCCCTCACACAGCATGAAACACACTGCTAATACATATAGTGCTATCAATTAACAAATTGGTGCTAAACCATTACCCATACTCCTACGGTGGCTCATAAGGATCAAAAGAATGTAACCCTATACAAAGACAAAAATGCAATTTCCAACAGCAAAAAGAACAGATGTAATTCCCTTCATAATACCCTAAATGCATATATCTAAAAGGGGAGGAAGTTCTCATTACATAGTAGGCAGTATAAGAATAAGTCACACGATCTTACACACAGTTAACTGTTGCACTGCGTTTGTTGATATACCCGTGCGCATGGGCACACATACGAGCCTTCTAATGGTAGGCACACAGTATTGTTAGTCTATTTTGCAGAACATAACTATACCCCTCAATCTGTACAGGCTCATACTTATCTTATCTGTGTAAGCGCATCTCTTACCATCATAAAGTCTATGTATTATTAGATATTCTGCCCTATGATCTTTTTTTGTGTTTTTTCTCTTCCCTGTCATATTTGCGCCTAGGTCACTCTTCTACAGATCTTCAAGGCGGCGATTGTGGAGCCGCAGACCTAAATTGGCTGCAGTTTGTAGGGATAGGTGTACACCAGGGTATGTACCTCATTTAAAAACATTGGCTCTGTAAGTGATGTTAATTATATAATCCACTGGAACAAACTGTTTAGATTTGCGCTGTGTGTTTCTTCTTTATACATATCTTTCCACTTCACATATAGCAGCAGTCTAACACTGAGTTCCTTATGGCCACAGCTATGGACCATGAATCCATATTTTATATGAGGAAGCATAGAGGCACTAACACTGAGGATATATTCTCAGATGATTTAAGATTAGACAGCGTAGCAGGAGATGAAAAAGGTTTAGACTCCTTGTTTCTCAAATTAGAGAGACTAATTTTTAAGGATACCAAAGCCTACTGGGTAGTAATAACATTAGAGCAATATATTGCAGTTGATAGGATCCCAAGAGGTTTGAGGATTTTTAAAGATCCCACTTCAGATCAAGATGATGTAAAATTTATGAAAGAGTGGAATAACATTTTAGATTTGGCATCATTCGAATTAATGAGATTATTAATTAAGCAAAGGAACAGAGGTCTGGCTATATTAGAAACAGACATTGTTACTATAGAAAGTAAATTGAATGAAATGGACAAAACTGAAAAACATAAAGATATTGAGAAAAAAGTCAAACAGAGAACAGATAAAATTGAGAAAGACACGAAGTTATCTAAACAAAGGAAGTTTAGAAGAGATAAGGAGGATTATGTGAATAACTGTTACAGATCATGGAAAATAAATCAGAAAGAATCCAAACAGGAAAATAAAGGATCAATTCCAAACGATACACAACAGGGACATCAAAATGTAGAGGGGAATAGATACTATGGTCCAAATACAAATAAATATTATCATAAAGACAATAGACCTTGGAACAAAAACAAATACCATCAGGACAGAGACTGACGAGGGTCAAACGGTTATAGAGGGGGAAATTACAGTTGGAAAGGGTACAATGGTAAACCAAATCCAAGACAAGAATATTGTCCCAACGAGAGAGAAAGAGAAGAGGTTTTTGAGGATGAGGCATAACCATCCACCTAAACCTCCTCTTTTTTAGAGAGGAAACAGCAAAGAGAAAAACCAGGAGAAATACAAAAGACACAATTACAAGTGAGGGAGGAGAATAAAGTAAACACACCACAAAAGACGAAAATAGAAAGTCCACACAAAGAGGAACGAGAGGAGAGACAAAAGCCCGCCAAAAAACCAAACACATAGGGGCCTATGCAGAGAGCAGCGAATTTAAAAATTGGAGAGTTTCAGAAAAAGTAGCTTTAATGGAGAGTTTTATTATCCATACAGTATGCAGAAATGGGCGAAATCCGCTATTTTTAGCATTATTGCATGTGGAGAATTGTAAAGGAGGAGATTCGCGCAGCTGAAAGGGAGAGAAAAAAAAATCGCGCATTTTTTTTCCCCCCTATAGCCGGCTTCTTGAGAAAATTGACGAAAATCTCGCCAAAAACAGCCGCTAGATGGCGAGCGCGCCTTTCTGAATTTGGATATTTTTCAGACTGGCGAGATGTAGTTTCTCGCTAGCCGCGCGGCGAGATTTTCAATTGGAAAAAAAAAATGGCGCTTTTTTCCAAACTCGCCATTTTCGGCTGTTTTTAGCGCGATTTTCGCTGGAAAATGGCGAGATTGTTCATAGCGCTGCTCTCTGCATGAGGCCCATAGAGTGTGATATGAAAGGTATATTTAACCTAAGTGATATGATTCTGACCAAAGAACAGACAAATGTGCTACATAAAGGTTTGGCATTTGCGCCTACAAACAAAATCAATACATTCAATACATATATTGATATTAGCAAATTTGCACGCAACCTAACACTCAAAAAATATTTCCTAAAACAAAATATCACTCATGAAGTAACATCAAATAATATCACCACATGTGAACGATTTGTACACTCCTCCTGTAGAAAGAATTCCATCTTCTACCCTAGCTACTTAAAGGGAGGACACATAGATACATTTACAAAATTGGTACAAGAAGATATAGAAAAAAATTAGAACTGTAAAAAATTTAACAAAAAAAGAGCTAGATGCAGTTAAAGAACTGTCGGACAGAAATGACATAGTCATAAAACCAGCAGATAAGGGGGGGGCAGGGTGGCAATCTTAAATCGAAGTTACTATGATAAAGAATCTCATAGACTATTAGGGGATGTGGTCACGTATAAAATATTACCAAACAACCCCACTGACCAATTCAAAAATGAATTGTTAGAACTACTAAATCAAGGCTACAAAGATGGAATCCTTGATAAAACAGAATGGGAATATTTGAATATTGAATCCCCAAGGATTCCAATCTTTTACCACCTGCCAAAACTTCATAAAGATGCCACAAACCCCCCCGGACGTCCGATAGTCTCGGGAATAAAATCCCTAACTGCCAACCTCTCGGGATACATAGATACATTCCTCAAAAATTCTGTAAAAAAACTAAAAAGTTATGTTCAGGACAGTATTCAAGTACTCAATATAATCCATGATGTGGTGTGGAGCGACTCATACGTACTAGTTACGTGTGATGTCAGCTCTTTGTACACGGTCATAGACCATAAACATGGGTGCCATGCAGTACAGGACATCCTCACACATGGAGGGGAACTTGATCAATTGCAGATTAAATTTATAGTGGATTGTATAGCTCATATCCTCACCCATAACTATTTCTGGTACGACAATCAATATTATCTACAGATCAGGGGTACTGCCATGGGTATAGATTTGCTCCAAATTATGCCAACATCCTTATGGGAATGTGGGAAGACAAATACATCTGGTCTGGGCATGAGTATGGAGCAAATCTGGTATCCTGGCATAGATATATTGATGATATATTATTCATTTGGGACGGTAGTCTAGAGCTACTGGACAATTTTCTTGAACAACTCAACAACAATCCCTATAACCTAAAGTTCACCAACAAGTACAGTCAAGACAGTATAGAGTTTCTAGATTTATCTATATATGTCTCTAATGGAGTAATAGAAACCAAGACATATGTAAAGGAAGTTTATATTTTATCAAAGCGTGGGATACCACGGGAAACGCGTCAGAGTGTTCTTTTTGGCTGTTACTATGCCCTAAAATAAATTTTTGCACCTAGGATATTTTGTGGTTTGCAGTTTGTGGTTTCCAATCTTCAGCAGCAGCAGCAGATTCATTAAAATTTCAAGACAGGAAACGTTTTGGATTTACACTATGAAAACGCTAATTCCTAATGGTATGAACATCGACATAGACCTGGGATCCTTTCTAAAGGATTAATAAACACTCCCATCACTTCTCTATGTGCTCTGTACCCAAAACTCAAAAATATGTACTAATGGACATCATTATTGTATTTGGATCTTCTACATGATCTTAAATTCCTTATATGTTTGTATTTGGGGATATACAGTGTGATAATCAATACACCAATAGACGTCTTCATGAGGTTTGAAGATGCCGTGATTAGATATGCTGTGAAACACCAGAAGAGATGGGGGAGCACAATGTGAGAGGAATAAACTTTCTTTCGCTGATGGTCAATGTGGTATTTAAACCTCCATTGACCCCTCAGAGGAAGATCGGAAAACTCCTTGGATGAGGAGCTTGCGTATATAGTGTATGATCATAGGGATGAATAAATAAATAAATAACTTACACAGCCTTGTGTAAGTTGTATCCCATCAAGGTTTCTTTCTCTCTTGCTTCTGGATGGTAATACTTCTTCCTTCCTGGTCCTTTTTCTTTCTTTACTTCTCTCTGCGTCCTTGATGCTTCTTGTTTCGATAGGTGGACTCTTCACTGTGGTTCGCCTCTCATATGGATGTGGATATAAACAATAAAGGAAGGCAGTTAGGCATATACAAACACAGGTCAGCTGCGGTAAAGGAATAAAGCAATATAATACTGCTTGTGTTAAATATTGATGGGTAATGTTCCACTCACACGGCCTAATGTGAGTGATCTCCTATCTCCGTATCTTTTTAGCGCCCGTATGGATAACAGGTCATCAGGCGGGTAAGCATACAACCACTAACCAGAGATCAAGAATACAAAAATGGTGGAAGGGAAAATGGTGAGATATATCAAAATACTCACACGGGCCAGTGTGAGTACACACTTGTAGAGGTATCTTTGATGCTCCAGTGGCTAAGGGCTGATGACAATCTAAAATTAAGTGACACTAGGCACTATGGGTAATGATAACTTTATTGGAACTAGCATACATAGAAATCAGTAATAAACACTAATAAAAGGGTAAGTGGATGGGGAATAAAATCAAAGAAGCCAATAATGCTTCTAAAGGGGAAGATATAACAGCAAAAGGTAACTCTTGGTGGTTGGTGGGCACGAAGTCTCTTATCTCCGCGTCCGGATGAAGAGTGTTTCCACAGCACCTCTGGTTCCTCTCTCAATGCTGCACAGTTCCAGTGACAAAGAGCTACGCGTTTCGCCCTAAACAGGGCTTCCTCAGGCTCATGGAAAGTAGAGTGGCTGGGTTCTAATCCCTTTAAATAGACCCAGTTCGATCCTCCGTGATTTATAATTGATTTCAGGCTCCCTGCACTTCGGAGAGCCGCCATCTTGGTTGTTGCTCGCGCTTCCTGAGTCGGGCGCCCGGTATCGCGTCAGTGGCTTGCGCCTGCTTGGTTGAAAATGTTTCAACATGGGTTACTGCGCATGCGCGCTGCAAATCGTTCCTTAGTCCCATAGTCGTTTAAAATGATCTTTCTCATATTTTTACTGTGGATGGTCATGATAATCGATCCTTATCATTCTCATACTGAGATAGGTCCCTCATGGTATTCTAAAATACATAGACAGGTATTTGTGCACATCCGTCATTTGAGGGGCATACAGTGCATAACTTGATGGTAGCAAAATATATCATGCATGATACACAATACATAATAATTAATAAATGAGTGATCCTAATGTGGTGTAGCTTAATATGTTTTGTTACATATTATTATGATATAGATATCAATCTAACTGTTTTACAATTTGATCTGACTGATGTACTGTTTATGACAGTCTTAGAACATATCATTTACATATTGTTAAAAATGAAATTTCGTATAGGATCAATACATGGTAGGGTAAAAACAATATATCAATAGAAGTTGATGCTATATTGGCATTTTCATGTTTATTCAGTTGCCAAGGTGGCTTTAGATGTCATAAATAGAGTACATATTAATCATAATAAATTTTTTATCACAATAAAAAAAAAAATTTTAAATAAATATTTAAAACATTTTAAAATATATATAAAAAAGTTTAAAAAGATTATATACAGAAAGTACAGTAATTCCAGCAGTAGAGAAGGGGTATATCCCGACTCTATATACATCCCTACTGATGTCAGCTTTTTGGATAGAGAATACCCTAATATAATTGGCCTATCATGCCTGATTTCAGGTATGTGGAGTGGTTCCCACAATGACTATATATATATGCTGGGTTGAGAAAAAGCCATTACATAAAAGCCCCCAGATCTATATCAATGTTCATCCCCCTTGGTGCTAATGTTTTTAATTTGTAAATCCAGAACGTTTCCCGTTGGCATAATTTACGCAGCCTGTCCCCCCCTCTCCAGTGGGCATCCACTCTCTCAATCCCTTTATAGGTTAAAGCTCCTGGATTACCCCCATGGGCTAGGCTGAAGTGTCTGGAAACGCTATGGGTCATTAGTTGCTTTCGAATATTGCCCATGTGTTCCAGCACGCGGATTCGCAAAGGTCTTGTTGTACGTCCCACGTACTGGAGACCACATGGGCATGACAGGAGGTATACAATGTGATCTGTGCGGCAGTTTAAGTTTTGTTTAATTTTGAAAACCTCTTTCGTGACGTTGGAGGTAAATTCCGTTTTCTCTCCTTTAGTTACTTGTTTACAAGCCTTACAGCCAAAGCAACTGAAAAAACCCATTGGCGAAGGTAGCCAATTTTGGGTTTTAGTCACTTCCCCTTTCTTGAAGACACTAGGAGCTAATTTTGATTTTATACAAGGGGCTTTTCTGAAGATTACTCTTGGGACGTCTGGTATGTGGTTTTTCAGAACAGGGTCTGTTTGTACCACATGCCAGTGTCGTTTGATGATATGTTGTATCCTGTTGGCATCCGAATTGTATGTGGTGATAAATGGAGTGTTAAAATCAATACTTTTAACTTTAACATTTGTTCTCAATAGATCACTGCGTGTTAAATTATTCGTTTTTTCTATTGCTGATTTTATAAGTTCTGGCTCATAGCCTCTATCTTTAAATCTCCCTTCTAATACCTGGGCTTGCTCCTTAAATGTACTGTCGTCTGTGCAGTTCCTTTTTATACGCCTAAATTGGCCATAGGGTATATTTTGAAGCCATTTCTTATGGTGGCAACTTGTTGTAAGTAAAAAATTATTGGCATCAGTGGGTTTAAAAAAGGTTTTGGTCTTAATGGCTGAATGGTCTGTGTAAATAGTTAGGTCTAAGAAGTTAATATTCGTTTTGCTATGTTCAGAGGTAAACTCCAAATTTACGTCGTTGTCGTTTATGTACCTAATAAAGTTTAATAATTCCGTCTCTTCCCCCTTCCAAATAAAAAGTACGTCGTCTATATACCTGTGCCAGGAGACCAGGTTTGTGCTATAAGGATGCGTGGACCAAATATTCGCTTCCTCCCAGTCCGCCAAAAACATGTTGGCGTAACTGGGTGCAAACCTTGTCCCCATCGCGGTTCCGCACAGTTGGAGGTAAAAAAGGCCGTTGAACCAGAAAGCATTATGGGTTAAAATAAACTTAATATTATCGGTTATAAAATTGCACTGTTCTTCTAAAATTGAGCTATCCTTCATAATAATTCTATCGACTGCTTCGAGACCGTCCCTGTGTCTAATACTTGTGTACAGGGATTTAACGTCGCATGTTGCCAATATGAAATCATCTTGCCACTGTGTGTCTTTGAGTATGTTTATAACTTGGGTTGTGTCCTTGAGGTATGACCGGCCCTCCGTCGCATATTGTTGTAGGAAATGATCTAGGTACTCTGACAGATTCTGTGTTAGGGATACGATGCCTGATATAATAGGTCTGCCTGGCGGGGTTTCTAAACACTTGTGTACCTTTGGCAGGAAATAAAATACGGGTAGGATAGGGTTATCCTGATGGATATACTCCCACTCCTTATCGTTAAGGATCCCCAAATCCTTACCTTTGCCTAAGATAATGTCTAATTCGTACTTGTGGGCCCTTGTTGGATTCTGAGTCAATTCTTTGTATGTGGACGTATCACCCAAGATTCTGTTCGCCTCTAAGAGGTAATAATCCGTGTCCATCACTACCACCCCGCCGCCCTTGTCAGCTGGCTTGATAGTGATGGACCTGTTCTCTGATAATTCTTCAAGTGCTTGTTTCTCATCTTTACTTAGATTATCTCTAAATTTCCTATTACTTGTTGTTAATTTTTCGAGGTCTTCTAGTATCAACTGATGGTAGACCTCTAGCTGATGTCCCTTGCTACCGGTGGGGTTAAACTTTGATTTTGCTCTTAACTTCGAGTGTGTGAAATTATCTGTCTCCTTTTCTATTGTTCCCACTGGGGTAGTGTTGATCGTATCTCTAGTCTGAGCATCTTTGTTTATAAAAAACCTCTTCATGGTCAGTTGCCTCAAAAATTTGTTTGCGTCCATAAACATGCTTAAACCACTTGGTCTGGTTGCTGGTGCGAAGTTGAGGCCCCGTGCTATTAGACTTAGTTGTGTGTCTGTTAATTGAGTTTTGCTAATGTTGAAGACCCCTTTTACTTCGTTTGCTTCTTTTGTGGGCCTCCTTCTACCTCTCTTTCCTCTCTTTCTCTTTTTTTCCCTTGTTTCCTTTCTTCTGTCTCTGGGTCTGCTAAAATTGATGGTTTGTGTTTCGACATGTGGGGGTGTGGTGTGCCCTGTTCTAAAAAAGCCACCGTAGCCCCCTTTTTTGTGCGTTCCCATACTGGGCTTCTATTTGGTGACCTGCTTGGATGCCTAACCCTCTCTGTTTCCCTTTCTCTCCGTCTTGAATGTTGTGCAATATTGTTGTAAAGATACTATACAAATTACATAACCTCCATTAACCTGTATTAATAATGTTGAAGTTGTATTTGGAATTTCTTTTGGAATATGAATTATACCTCTGGTCTGATATTTTTGCAATATGCAGTTATTATCTATTCACATTGTAAATATGTCAATTCTTTAACTCCATCCCTAACCCATTATGTAATAAGCTTGATGGTGACTAAGTTACATAGAATAATATGTTTACTATGAATAATTATAGCGAAATTTCCCCCAGAATTTGTTAAGATAGAATAACTCTCTATATACACACCGATACATTACAATGAGCCTATATAACTTGGGCCATTAACTAATGTTCTATCTATGCTTTTTTGGCATTACTTATGAATCAAGACTTATGTCTGTACAGGAGACTTATGAACAGAATAGATATTTGCATCATAATTTAATATCACAATAGAGGTTTAATTAATACATGTTGGGCTCACGTAGCTATTTTTACCCACAATAACTAATTAAACATTTATGTCTAAATGCACGCTTTTCGTTTACACAATGTATTTTATTGATTATTGTATAAATTGAATATATACACTGTTATAATTTAACACATGAGTAGATATATTATATACATATATTATAAGATTATAGTGGGAATTGTTTTCAATTCACTACATAAAACACATATCAATAATTTGGGTGAGTACACATTAATGTTGAAGTATATGATTAGTATCACTATATTAGAATATATAGAATATGTAGAATCTATATATGTTTAAAATTTATTTGGGTACACTTTCTTTGTTAAGTGTTTATAAACACACATATTCTTGATTATGAGGAAATATGTCCATATATATACAAAATACGAACTCTCCTATATAGAGAAAAAATTTCCATATTCTCTCAAATTTCATAATTTATGCTGATATTATATGGGGACCAACAAATATTAGGGAGCAATCCTAAAGCTACATAAAATGAGCATTATGCTTGAGTCCTGTGGTAGGGTTATATATATGTCGTTTGGTCTGTGCGGAGGATTTGAACAAGGGCATTGCCTAGTAACTACTTTAAAGAACTCTGCAGATGATTATATGTTGTGCAGGTTCATCTGACACTCAGGGAATTTTGTATCATACGACTGCATTCATCTTAATAGTATAAACATTGTGTAATATGGTGGTGAAATGTAATTCTCCTGATTTGGCCATTTAAATGTTGGATTTACAAATTATTGTAATGATATATGTATATAATGGTCTTCACAATTCCCTATGATAAATTTCTATTCCCACATTGGTTGTTTATATATTCTATGTAGCTGGCGTAATATATATTACAATATCATATTTGCCAATACATGTTGTTCAGTTAAAAATATCCCTTGTATTTATATATACCACTAATACTTATAGTGTTTATATAATTGAATGCTGTGTATTTCTAGTTGAATTTTTTCTCAATTAATTAGTAACACATGATTCAGGTAGTGTTAGGAGCTTTTAGATGCAGCGATTCTAATTATGTATGACACTGACTAGAAATAACCAATCGTGTTCCATGCAGTGAAATTAGTTTATTAAGATTGAGCCAATCATTTTGGGGAGGTACATACTGTATAAATACCCTGGTAGGGATTAGGTAATTATTAGCATCCCCTGACGAAGCCCAAGTGGAGAAACGCATAGGGCCAGCGTTGATTTGCAGCAGAGAGAGAGACACGCCGAGGAGCCTGTGTGGAGAGACATTCACGGAGAGCTCCGGCAGTGATTCCCTGCATTGGCAGACAGTGAAGCTCGCGAGAGCCGGACCGCGTCACACACCGCGTCATACGCTACGGCCGAACACGTGACACGGAAGTAGCAGAGATTGCGGAGAGGACTGGTAACCGGCGCTTCTACACGAGTGTGAGAGACTCGCTAAACACTCTCTACTGCTTGATATTTACTCACAAAATGTGAGTTGATTACCTATATTTTAATAAGTCTTTTTTAGATTAAACGATTTTACACATATATTGTTCCCTTCCATTATTTCCTCCCCATCCTCCCCCCCCCACTCTTATGAGATCCATCCATAGAGACACGTGAGTGCAAGAAATAAGAAGTGCATGCAGCAGCTGTAGCTGAGTTCCCGTGGAGAAGAAATCTGGAGATCCAGCAGTTACAGAGTTAAAGCTACGTTGGCGAGTCCCATAGAGGATTACAGGCTCATACTTATCTTATCTGTGTAAGCGCATCTCTTACCATCATAAAGTCTATGTATTATTAGATATACTGCCCTATGATCTTTTTTTGTGTTTTTTCTCTTCCCTGTCATATTTGCGCCTAGGTCACTCTTCTACAGATCTTCAAGGCGGCGATTGTGGAGCCGCAGACCTAAATTGGCTGCAGTTTGTAGGGATAGGTGTACACCAGGGTATGTACCTCATTTAAAAACATTGGCTCTGTAAGTGGTGTTAATTATATAATCCACAGGAACAAACTGTTTAGATTTGCGCTGTGTGTTTCTTCTTTATATATATATATTTATATAGCTCTCTTGTGTTCCCACCATGTCCTTCATCCTATCTATATCCCGGTCAATAGCAGGTATCCAGATGTTAACAATCCATCATTCTCTAATATTGCAAAAGTCATACTGATACACATAGATAGAGAGTATTCATACATAGCAATCATCAAGTGTCCCATAGTAAGTGACCACTAAAGACATCATAGATATGAGTGAGCCCATGTGTAGATCCACAACGGTGTTTTCAGAGCTCTGATGACCATTTACAGCCTGTAAGACAGAGGGCATAAAGAACAGTGGGGAGAACAACCAAAGTAAAAAAAAACAATCCCCCTCTGAGTCTCCAATGTTAAGCCTAACCTGTCACATAGGGTACATAGCAGAGTCAAGCAAGCCACCAAGGTAGTAGTCTACGTAAATAGTCCCTAGGGACAAAATAAAAACTAGTTTAACCTACTGAACATATTAAAAACCGGATACCCTAATGCAAAAGTCGCTTTCTATGCGACAGAAATGCATCCAGGAGTACATATATCCTCAGGGGACCTAGGGTGAAACAACAGAGACCTAACGATAAAAAATAAATTGAATAGCCAGTTTTCCAAATTATACAATCGGAAGGACCAGTAAAAAGCCAAGTCCACTCATGCCAGCCCATCAGTCTAAAGAGGAGAGCCCTAATTCACTCACCCCTATATAGCAAGGCTTCGAGGGACATCAATGGTGGTCCCACATCTGTTGTCCACACCTTCTCAAGGGGCAACCTGCTGTAATATGCCAAAGGTAACCAACAGATGGCGGTGTACACTTCCGTGCTGATCACTGTCACAGGGAGGTCTCTAGAACAGGAAATATGTCTATAAAATCAGGCAAATCGACAGAAACTGGTCTGGATAAATCAGCGATCTTCGGCACTCATCCCTCGCCCAGAGTGTCGTGCCTGAAAGTATGCACCAAAGATAATAATGGGGCTAAAGTTAAATGAACAGCGAACAGATCACTCTATATTAGTGAGATCATATTCCCTTTGCTTCACAAAGAATACAGTACAGGGAATAATAATAATACAATAAGTGCAGCAAAATCAGACAATAGGAAATGAAATCCCTGCCCTGAAGAGCTTACAATCTAAGAAGAGTTTACAATCTAAGAAGAGAGAGAAAGAGAGAGAGAGAAGATAGAGACGAGAGAGAAGAGAGAGAAGAGAGAGAATAGAGAGAGAAGTGTAAGAAAGTTTGGTGGGGGTGTGGAAGAGAAAGAGATATGTGGGGGTGTGAGAGTCAGGTCTGTGGGATAGAGAGAGAGAGGTGGTGGTGTGGGAGAGAGAGAATGAGAGATTGGCATGTGGGAGGGAAGGAGCTTAGGGTAGGAGAGAGAGGGTGTTGGAGAGGGAGGTGCAGGAGAGAGGGAGCTGGGGGCATTGGAGAGGGCGGTGGAGAGAGAGGGAGGTGGAGGCATGGGGAAAGGTTGTGTGGGAGACAGGGAGGTGGGGACATTGGAAAAGGAGGTGAGGGAGGTGGAGGCCTGCGAAAGGGGGGGGGAGAAGATTAGATTGATGGGTTAAATAAGTGTGAGATAGAGAGGGCATCTCGAAAGGCCGCTGACACTGGGAGGGTAGTAGAAATTCTAGACTTGGGCCCAGGGAAAGGTGTCTGCAGCCCTGAATATGGCCCCCTGCCATAGGTTAGTGTACAAAATAAAAGAAATTGGTCTCGGTAAAAATATTTGCACCTGGATTGAATACTGGAAAAAGATAGACATCAGAGAGTTCAGAAAAGACAAAGAACAGAAGAGCGTACAACCACTCATAGTGAAATCGGAATTAGATTGATCTTAATCATTAATGATGAGTATTACACTTACAAGATAGTTGAATAAATCAAACATGTCACAAGGTACTCATGCAAACTTTCAGCATCCTTCAGACTTGAGCCCTCTATAACAGCAATCACTGTTCATCCATAATAATCCTTATCCAAGTCTCTTTGTCGTCACATATGTTGTGAATGCTGTGGAACTCTAAAGATTCATTAATCCGCCTGCGTAGAAAAAGTCCTTGATGCAGACATCAGCTCTCTCTTACGTGCTAAATACGAGCACTTATTCTTCCTTATATATTATCACCAGAGTCTCAGATGATGGTGTCAGGCTGAGGAGTACAAGATTGCATCAAAAGTGTTCTGCTAACATAGCTCAAACAGTGCCAAAGTCAGTGTGATAAAGCTGAAACTGAAAAGAAGTCTTAACAGCTTGAACGGCTCAAAATTGCTTAAATAAAAAAGCTCCTATAACAAATGTTGACGTGACCCTCTATAAAGGGAAAAAGTGAAAGACCCTTGAAGTTTAAACCTGGACATTTCATGTTATGAATGTTATGCATTCCTATCTGGTGGGGTGGGGAGGGGGGAAGAGGTTCACTGCTGACAGGCCAGGTGCTTTTGTGTTCTGGATTATCCAGAATTTTATGAATCACAGATTTGCACAGTATTACAGTATTGCCATCATTAAAAAAGAAACAGCAGAAATGGTACAAGCCATTGATGGTTCGTCTTTATCATCAGGAACATTACTCATTACTCTATCAAAATAAACCCCTTTGCATGGAAATTGTGCAACATTTTGAGGATCTCCATTTTGATTTGATTGATCCACATTTTCTTTTGATCCTGGGACTACTCTGGTTAGAGTGCCATAACCCATTAATTGACTGGCAAAAGAAAAAAATACACATAGACCCGGCACTCTGTCACTGCAGGAATAATAAAAAGATTGAAGTACGATGCTCTCAGAATCTGGACGTTGGTCCAACTGTTCAACAAACAGCAACCTGTCATACTGAAATACCCAAAATGTTTTCTGCATGCCATGATGTTTGATTCCTGTGAAGCAGATAAATTGCCACTGTTCTGTCCATAGGATTGTCCTATCAAGCTGGGACTGAAATTCCCTTTGGACGGGCCTACGCACAGATGCCGAACTACAAGTTCTATTCCAGTATATTACTGAGAATCTTCAAAAGGTATTTATCCACCATTCAAAATCCCCAGCTGGAGCACCATTATTTTTTGTTTTTAAGAAAGAAGGTAGAATATGACATCATATTGACTACAGACATAACTCCATGACATAACTATCAAGAATCACTGTCCTTTGCCACTGATTTCAGAGTTACTGGACAGAGTTCGTACTGCCAAGATATTCACTCAATTAGATCTCAGATGTGCCTATAATCTGATCCATATCAGAGAGGGGGTGAATGGTAAATGGCATTCTGCACAAGGTATGGACATTTTGAATATTTAGTGATGCCTTTGGCCTCTGCAAATGCTCCAGCAACATTTCAGCATTTTCTCAATTACATTTTCAGAGATCTGGCAGATGGCTATGTCCAGAACTACTTTGATGACATCTTAATTTATTTTGAATCAGAAAACAAGATTATCCTTCATGTTGAAGAAGTACTACTCAGGTTTAGAACATATCATCTTTATGCTAAAACGGAAAAATGTAAACTCACCAAGATGAAAATAGAGTATGTGGGATACATTCTCTCTCCTGCTATTTCCATAGACAATCGTAAGATTCAAGCGATTTTAGACTGGCCTACACCAATATCCATAAAAGATGTAGAAAGACTATTGGGGTTTGAAAAATTCTATCAATGATTTATTCAGGACTTTTCCTTAATCGTCCGTCCATTGACTCAGCTTCTAAGAAAAGGACTCATGTTTTTTTCTGGTGAAATACAGTGGAACAGGCTTTCCAAAACCTTAAATGGGCATTCACTCAAGCACCAGTACTTGCTCACCCTCAGTGTGCAAGCATTCATTGTGGAAGTAGATGCATCAGACTTCGCATTTGGGGCTATTCTATCTCAACGGAATGCTCAAACTATTGTTGTTCATCCAGTGGTCTATTACTCGTGAAAATTGATGCTGAAAGAAACTATAAGATATGCGACAAGGAGCTATTGGCCATGAAAACTGCATACAAGGAATGGCGTTCTTTTTGGAGGGAACTCATGAGGTTAGAAAGTTTGGACTAATCGTCGCAATCTTCAATTTCTCCTTTCAACTAAATTTAGAAGTTCTAGACAGGTTCGCTAGACCTTATTGTTGACCTGGTTCCAGTTTAAATGGACCTTTCGACCTGCGTATGCTAACGGCAATGCAGATGCACTCTCCCATTGATGCACTCTGCCTGAACCTTGGACACCTGAATCAAGTCTGATCTTATCTATGCAACATCTTGTGGCTAGTATGCAAACCACGGACTTTGATAATGAATTAAAAAGAGTTCTTTCTTCAGATTTATTTCTAGACGAATTAAAGAAAAGAAAATGTTCACACCCGTACGGGATTTTATTATCTCAATCAATGTCTATACGTTTTTGCAGAATCTTTACAAGTTCAAGTCATACAGTACAATGTTGTCACGATCAACTGTCTGCAGGACTTCCGGGTGTTTTTAAAACCAAATATGTGGGATTCTGCGAAATCTGTGCTAGTCATAAGGATCCTCATAGTGCCCTGCAGGGCTCTTGCTACCCTTACTGGTGCCCACGAGACCATAAGAGATCATTTCTCTTGACTTCATAGTTGAGTTACCAGCATCTGAGAATTGTTCTACCATTCTAGTGGTAGTGAACTCATTTACTAAAATGGCTAATTTCATTGGAGTACCTAAGCTACCGATAGCCCAACAATTCACACGTATTTTCATTGACTCAATTTTCTTCTCACATTGGTTACCGGTTTCTATTGTTTCTGATTGAGGAGTGCAATTTACCTCAAATTTTGGAAGGCTGTTTGTTTGGTACTTGAAATTCATTGTTCATTATCAACAGGATATCATCCCCAAAGTAATTGGCGGACTGATTGAATCAAACTCTTGAGCAGTACAGTATCTATGTTGCTTCTCTAATCTACAGCAATCTGACTGGATGAACTTTTTGTCAACAGCTGAATTTGCCTATAATAACTCTTTTCACCAGTCCATACAGGATAATCCTTTCTTCTGCACATACGCCTATCATCCCCAAATTGTTATAGGTCATTGTTTCTCCACCCCACTACCAGCCGCTACACATCTTGTGACAGAGCTATGAAAGGTACATAGCCAAATTCCTAAAATATTACAGAAAGGCAAACAAGATCAAAATAAATGTGCTGATCCTTGAAATCCTACCCCTGCATTTCATGTAGGAGACTCTGTATGGTGGTCTACCAAACACTTACCTTTGCAGGGATGCCCAGCTAAACTGGCAGCTTGATTTGTGGGACCTTTTTTGATAGAAAGATAATCAACCTTGGTCTGCCTGAAATTACCTGGCCATTGGGAGGAAAATCTAATTTAGGAGAGGCTAGCTAAATTAGATAGTTTTACATTAGAAAAGAGGCGTTTAAGAGGGGATATGATAACTATATACAAATATTCGGGGACAATACAAAGAGCTTTAAAAAGAACTATTCATCCCAAGGGCAGTACAAATGACACAGTGTTATCCCTTAAGGTTGGAGGAATGGAGATTTCACCAAAAACAATTAAAAAGGGGTTCTTTATACTAAGGGTAGTTAAAATATGGAATTCATTACCAATGGAGACTGTGATGGCAGATACAATAGATATCTTCAAACAAAAGTTGGAGATATTTTTAGAAAGGAAAGGTATACAGGGATACCAAATAATTAAACATGGGAAGGATATTGATCCAGAAGGAAATCTGATTGCCATTATTTAAGTCAGAGTCGAATTTATTTTTTCTCTTTATGAGACATCATTGGATAATATTTTTTTTGTTTACCTTCCTCTGGATTCAAATACTGTAAAAACAAATATATAGGATTAGTACAGTATCTGTCATCTGAATTTAACATGGATTGAACTTGCTTGACATATGTCTTTTTTTCAACCTCATCTACTATGTGAATAAAGCTATTGTGGCTGTCATGTTCTTAACAAAACTGTTTCGGAAAGCAGTACTCTATATACTGTAGCAATGTAGTTACAAATGAATCTCAAAGGCTCTATAATTCACACAAATTATTGTATGTAAATTGTAAGCTCTGTTGACAGTCTTCAATTTCTGTTATTTTTATATGGAATGTAGAATTAAGAGTTCTCAAATTATGTCTTGTAAAAGCTGTATATTGTTCATAGTTGGCACTGCAAAAATATAATCAGTATAATCAGCTATTGTTCAATACTGTATATCATATAGGAAGCAAGCATCCAGTCAGATACTGTAGTTTTAGTATGGCTTTATGGAAGTATTCATATTTAAATTAGTTTAACGTTTAGCGCAACCAAGGGGATCAACAGTTTGATACATCAAAATAATACTCAAAAGGTTACAGGAACAAAAACAATAGTATTTTAAAATTAACGGCAAGGATTTATTTTTCAACATTTCTGCACACAGACACTTTTGGGGACAATTTGAAAATGAAGTCAATAAGAGTGTATAGAAAATGATCCCAGTAGTTTGCTATTTCAAATACCTTTCTAATTCTCTTAAGTGGGACGTCAACTAACCCCTACAGTCTATTCTAGGTGAGAATAAATAATTCTCCCGCCAAATCATGGGAGATCACTTTTCCCTAGACCAAAGAGCCATTCTGCTGCTTATACTGAATATTGAAGCAATACTGCCCCCAAGTGACATTGCTAAGATCCTTATACTGCAACATGGCACCAAATGTAAAGATCTCCAATTAACATGCAATCTTCAAGATACTTTAAAAATGGTAGCATTATGTTCTCATCTCAGTTAAGGGTTGCAGTAACATGTATATATGAGTGAATAACATTAAACTGATGTTGATAATAAATGTTTATTAATTAATAAACAATAATCTGCTTCAATCAATATTTCATTTTTAAATGACTACAGTATGCTATGCACTTCTTTAACTCAGGCTGTACTACAACCTGTAATACAGCAGGCATAATCTTGTAGGGGTTGTCCCTGTTAAAATGGATAAGAAGCAAAAGGTGCTCATTTGCATATCATTTCCCAGAATCCCCGGCTGCAGTGGAATCACTGTATGCTAGGAGATAAGGGTTAAAATAACTGTTGTAGATATGTCTGAGGCATATGAATGTGCTTGCAAGTGATATTTGTATTTGCTTTTTTAAATAACAAACATGTATGTCATATACTGTAGATGAATTGTAGCAAATACAAGAACACAAAAGGCTCTATTTGAGAGGGAGAGATTGAAAACACACTTAAAAAAAGGCCTCAATAGAGGCAGGTGTGGTGCACGGTAAAGGGTAAATAGTTAGTCTGTACCGATCCCTAGAGATCCAATATACCGGCACAGCACAAGAGATAATCACAAAAAGTGGTTTATTGGTTCCAAAATACACACATATGCCCGATGTTTCGGTCCCCAGGGGAACCTTCTTCATGGATCATGCCTGCTGGGAGCCACACACTTCAATACCCTAAAGGAAGTAGGAATTCACAGTGAACAGGAAAGGGGTGGGGAAAGTGTTGCTAAGCAACAACCAGGGAGTGGCTATGTACATATACAAATTAGTGGTAACAGAGGTATAGGCAGAGCCCTGAGCACAGGCAGAAGCAGCATATAGAAATGGACAAATAAATAACATCATAAGCATACACTATTAAAGGTGGGAGACCTGTAGAATAGGATCAATGACTTCTCAAAATAACAATAGAAATTAAATGGTTAGTCTGTTAATGTGTGAACATAAAAATGGCTGCTCATAACATCAAAACAGAAACAACAGAGCTGAGTAGGAAACACTGAGGCATCAAGGCAACACTAGTGGAACTGCATTTATTACTGTGAGAGCTTCTTTGATGAATTCCTTTATGATATGTTCCATCCCTTATGATATGTTGCATTGATTAATGTGGGAGCATGTCCACTTTTGTACACATGTGTGTGTGTGTATATATGTATGTATACATATATATATTGTGGCAGGACGGCCTCACGGCGGGGTCAGTAAGACGCTAGACACGGTGGGAAACTTTAAACTATAGTGGTTTATTAGCCACAACCAAAATAAAGTATGGGTGCACTGTCCCTTTAAGAAACTACTTTCTAGAAAATAAAGCCTCTTCCCGTTAGGGAAACTAACTCACTTCTTGAGCCCTTACTAACAGGGCAGCCAGCTAATCTGGTTATGCCCAAAACATGTGCTCCACAAAGTATAACCAATAAGTATCATAACAAAGTCTTATCTGTGTTGCAGCTCCAACAGCAAACAGGAACACCGATTCCGGGGAGCAGGCTGTGTCCAGCTCGCAGCAATCTTCATCTTTATCCTGGGTTGGGGTCCCAGCTGGTCCCAGCGGCAAAGCTCCTCGCAGGACTGGGGGACCAGAGCAACAGCTAGGGCTTCCTAGCCGGAGAAGTCTCTCCACCCTCACGTGGAAAAACAAGCTCACCTTGTGTGAGCAACTTCCTGCTTTTTAAAGCACTTGTTTCACTGATGAGTTCAGCCCCTGCTTAATCAGTCTTCAGCTGTGCTTTCTCTCTCTGAAGAGATTAACGCTCTGTGTACTGGCTGCAGCGTCTCTCCATTCACTATTCCAGCCTACTGACTCAGTGACTCTGTCACAATATATATATATATATATATATATATATATATATATATATATATATATATATATTATACACACACACACACACACGTGTATGTGTGAATATATATTAAATACAGATGCCGGGTGCACACTTAAAGTTCAATGAAAAAATATATAATTATACTTAGCAGAGAATGAGGTGCATGCAGAGGGACAGCGAAAACCAAGAAGTCCAATTGATATATAGCAACAAGACGTCTGCAGCACCCTCAAGATGATAGAAGAAATCACAGATTCATTAATATATCAGGTAAACAAACGCAGCCAAAGCAGAGCAACGTTTCGGACCTAGCATGGTCCTTTCTCAAGCCCTGATTAACAGTGCACCATAAACACCACTATATAGGGGTCAGGAAAATAATTGGTACTATCAAAACAATCAAGAACACATGTGGATGATTCAATCAGGTGTGGATGATTCAATCAGGTGTGCATGTCTATGGGAGGCTACTGCGCAGGTGTGCTATGCCAAAACAAACACACCCAACCTTTAGGCAAAACAGCCCTGACTCTAAATGAGCACACCTACCTGAGATGAGGACAGATATACCCAGGACCCATGGGGCATGTTGGCAGAGTACCACAGCACTGCGATCGCTCCGCCGTGTCGCAGACTCCTCCGTTGGTGTCCTTAGTGACGCTTGTTACTACAGCGCACAGTGCGCATGCACTTGGGCAGAAAGCTAATAGGATAACTGTAAAGTATAGCATGATGACATCACGCGTCTAGACCGACCCTCGCTAGAGGCCGGCGATGTCAATGACAATAAAGTGCACATGCGCATATGGAAAAAACAAGCCCAATGGTAAAAGGGAAATGGGCATCACTGGTAACTGCATATGAATGTTGGCATCAGTGTTAAATGTCCACAAAAATTAAAGCAGACAAACAAGGGTCCCCTGTTAGAGTGATGCCTAATGCTACAGAGGCAATAAATACATGCAAAGCATCAATGGTTATACATAAAGTGAACCATAAAAAGTCTAAATAAAAATACAGAGGGACACAGGCATGAAAAGGGAAGGGGGAGGAGAGAACAAGGAACACTATCAAATGTAATAGGTTAACATCAGAACAGAGAGATATCCTAGTATTGATGCCACCAACCCACAATAAAGATCTTTATGCAATGGAAGTAATAGTCCTGCTGTTTAAAGCCCAATTAATGCATCCCACTTAGCTTTGGGAAATGGATGACCTGAGCGGCCCATTGATGAATGGGCCATGGATCCGCACATTTCAGGAGGTGGAAACGGAGCCAAACCAAAAGGAGAGCAAGTCTAGAGAATATGTTAACAAGGGAAGTGTAAGGAATCCGCTACACGGTTTACTGGTTACCTTACCTTGCAGACCGGTGCAGTTCTGGAACAGCTTTCCTGAGGTTTGCTGCAGCCTGGATTCACTCAAAGTATACACACTCCCTCTGGTATCTACTGCAGCTGTGCAGCCTTTCATTGCAAACTATACTTGCATTCACTCATTAGGGGCAGGACCTTCACACCCCCGCCGGGGATTGGCCCGCTGGCCTTTAAGTATTGCTTGCCCATAATGCTCCTGGCCGAGCATAGTCCTTACTCGATGTCAACTGTTTTGCCACAAGCTCTCGCTTGTTCCCCTTTGCTGATACCAGGTCACGTCCTGCGTCCTTCAGCTTCCTTCAAGCCGTTTGTTCTCCTATGCTGATTCCAGGTTTCGTCCTGCATCCTTCAGCTCCCTTCAAGCCGCTTGTTCCCCTGTGCTGAAGCAGAGATTCGTTCCTGCGTCCTTCAGCCTCCTGGATTCCTGCACTAAGTAGTGGTTTCGTCCCTGCGTTCTGCAGTCTCCTGGATTCCTGCACTGAAGCGGAGGTTTCCCTGTATCTACAGCTTCCTGGTTCCTGGGGCCTACTCTTTCCCTAATATAGAGAGGCCGTGTCCTGGTTCCTGCGCTGAAACAGTGGATTCCCTTGCCCGCTCAGGACTTTTGCGCTGTAGCACTGGTGCACCCGTGCAGCAAGACGGTGTGCTATTCTGGTCTGCCTACCATCTCCTGTGACCAGCACCATGGGCCATGGTCGTCGCTCGCGCAAAGGCCAACCCCGCGCTCCTAAGCTGAAGCGGGTTTCTCCTATCTCATTATTGCCGAACTCTTGCATGAACAATGTTTATCCTGACGTCTCCTGTTCTGACCCTGGCTTGTACAACGACGACGCTGTCTTCTCCAATCCTGATCCTGCGACATATGACTACGAACTGCGCAATCCGGATCAGCCTGCGCGGTCTCAGGTCGGTGCTTTTACAACCCCACCTCAGCCTCGCGGTCCGACCCTGGTTTGTGGCGAGCAGAACCCTGACAGTATGCTCGGCCCTACAAACTCGGACCCCGCTGAGGTGTGGGTTGGTAAGTTTTTTCCTAAAAACCTGTCCCAGCCTGTAGACCAGTCCCAGTTTGAGGATAATTATTTGTGCGATATAATACCTCTGATGGAAGATCCGTTTATGTTGGAGGGCTTGACTCCCTTGCAAAAGAAATGCCGTAATAATCTGGTTTATAAGGCTTACTGCCTCAGAGACTTAAAACAGTACCTGGCCCGTCTTTTGGCCATTGCTAACATTGCTTGCTCCCCTGATTCCCCTTTAACTGGGGAGGAGCTGTGTCCTGTGGAACTGGTCAACGCCTGTAGTACACTCAATGCCCTGACTTTATCCTTGGACATTCCTATAGTATTCCCGGAACCTTCCGTCATGGTGGCTCTCGCTCACGAGACGCTGCATGTACTTTCCCGTGCATTGGATGATTGCTTGTTAAAACAGGATCGTCTCTTAGCCGCTCACGCCGTCGTTTGGCGGTATCCCTCGGCTACCAGTCCTGTTGCTAAACCGGGGGACGTATCTCTCTCTCCGGGAGATGACCAAACAGAACTATTACCAATATCTCCCAACGTAGTAACTGCCACAGTCCCAAGCTCTGATTGTATGCCCGGGTTCCCTTACACTAATGATATGTCTACATTAACCCCTGCCGATCAGTCCTGTGAGGTCCCCTTGGAGAACACATATGTGTCACTAACTAACACTAAGGTTCTTGTATCAGAGAATAAGTCCCTTAGTTCTCCTATTTCTAGCTTTGAATCCCTCTCTCTAGGTCTTGAGGGTTTTCCAGCTTTAAACTCTGCTAGACAGTCCTGCGCGCTTTCCCCGTCAGAGAAAGAATCCCTAAGTTCTGTTCCCAGGGTTATTTCTGTATTAACCTCTGTGGGGCAGCTCTCTGAGTTTCCTTTGGTAAATCCCTGTTCTCTGTCAGCCACGGTCACGCCCCTAGCTTCAGACGAGAGATTCCTGCTCTCTTCTAATACAGAGAAAAGGTTACCTATGTATTACTCTCAGGCAATGTCTGCATTAACCCCTGTAAATTCTTGCTGCCTCCAAGTTAATGCCTTCGTTGTAGCCTCAGAGAATGAGTCCACAAGTCAGACAGCAGAGGTTGCATTGAGGGATTCCCATAACCGTACGGAGTCTCTAGATATTCTTTGCTATAAATCCCCTGCTTCAGCTCAAGTTTCCGCAGTTTCGTCTCCGGAGACTTCGGCTAAAGTTCTGGTTCCTGTTAAATGTATTCAGGAGTCAGGTTTTTCCCTAAGCTTAGTCGCAGAGTTCCTTCTCCTGGGTATTTCACTGAACCAGCCTGTCGCCCACATAGCGGTGATCCCTGCTTCAGCGCATAGTTCCCACATTATGGAGTCTGCAGTAAGTTCTGGTTTCCCAGACATCCCTTACCAAATACCTACTTCAGAGACCAGTACAGTTATGATTAACCCCCGTGTACTGTCTGAGTTCTCCTCCTCTTTAAGCTTAGGGTTAAAGGCATACTGTAGTCTGTATGTCTCTCCTGGGGTTCATATTATGTTCCCAGGAATGTTTGCTGACGCACGGTTTTCTCCCAAAAGTGACGCTTTTCCATATAGATTAGTAAAAAGCTTGCACACTCTTTCTCTTTTCGCTGAATTGTGTCTTTCTAGTTTTGAGACTCTGAGAGGTAATGATTCTCCTTCTGATTCTGAAGCTCTTCCTACAAGGAGTATCCTGTCTGGGGGTCCCCCTGATTTCTCTCTCCAGGCTAATTCTCCAGGGATCAGCATATTTGTGGTCACTCCCTTAGTACTGTCTGAGGTCACCATGCATATATTACAAGTCCTGGGGTTTAACTCTGAGCTGTTTAGCTGTCCTGCCTTTGCTGAAACCCAGTCCCTCAGTACTGTGTCTAAATATGCCCCAGCAAACATGGGGTTACTCTGGGAAGAAATTAAAGCTCCTGTCTTAAAGGGTATTTTTTCTCACATGTCCAGCAAATTTAGAATCTCAGTAAGTGTTTCTATGTCACTTATCAATACATCTGATTTTTTCTCTAATCAAACCCAGATACCCTCACTATCGGTTAGGAGTCCTGTGATCAGAGATTTTGCACTAGAAAACACACCAATTCATGTTTTTGTCAGGTTAGGTACCCCTGTGGTTAGGGCCATTGCAGTTTTAGAGAAGACTCTTTGTACTCCTAAGGTGCATGTCATTAAGAGTTTTCATAGTTCATACTTGCTGCTTGTTGATTCTCAGGGCCCTGTCATTGAGGTACAGACTTCAGCTTCTGATGTTAGCTTCCCTCCCACCACTACCCTGGCTCTGCCTTTTTCTCAAGCTACTGATTTGAAGATCCCAAGGACTATCCCTGATTCACTGACAATATTATCTCCCAATGAAGATTTCCCAGTATTAGAGAGCTCTACTGTTGTTTGCTTCTCTGCTCCTGCTAAACCATGGTTTTGTCCCTCGGAATTTTCGGTTGCCCCTGTTATTTCCTCTCAGTTGGAAATACTCTGTACGTATCCCAAGATTTCGGTCCCTATGCCAGGTTTACTGCTTGCCTTGTCACCTTCCATACCAATACCGGGAGATGCTTCTAACCAGCCTATACCTTTACTAACCATTACTTGGGAGCCTTCTAGAGGAAAAATTCCTCGCAAATTCCAACATGCAGTGGTCAGCCAAGACTTTTTCTGTTACAAAGTTTCTCCTGGTGTATTCGATCAACTATCAGGGCCGCTGATCCTAGATTCAGGTTTCTTTATTAAGGACTGGGCTTTCAGTGGGGGTTCTTCTACCGTTTTTGCTCTGGAACTCTCTGGTTCTTCACAGCCCTGGATTTCCAAGACATTTTGCAAGGCAAGCCATGTACCAAGGATGTTTCCTCCATCAATCTTATATCCTAGAACTGTACTCACCAAAGAACTGCTCGTTTACGGAGGCCCTTTCTACCTAAAGAATTTTAGGAACAACTCAATGTCCCCAAGGCCCATGGATGGTCCTGTCTGGCCACAGTTCTCACCGGGGGGTGGGGGTACACTAAGGACTAATCATGAGTCTCTGGAGTACGACTCTAGCCCCAATCCTAGACGGTTCAGCAACAATTCCCGGGCCTCCAACTCTATGAGTGCTCATGTTCGCCCGGAGGTCTCGCGTGAAGGGGGGGGTACTGTAAGGAATCCGCTCCACGGTTTACTGGTTACCTTACCTTGCAGACCGGTGCAGTTCTGGAACAGCTTTCCTGAGGTTTGCTGCAGCCTGGATTCACTCAAAGTATACACACTCCCTCTGGTATCTACTGCAGCTGTGCAGCCTTTCATTGCAAACTATACTTGCATTCACTCATTAGGGGCAGGACCTTCACACCCCCGCCGGGGATTGGCCCGCTGGCCTTTAAGTATTGCTTGCCCATAATGCTCCTGGCCGAGTATAGTCCTTACTGGATGTCAACTGTTTTGCCACAAGCTCTCGCTTGTTCCCCTTTGCTGATACCAGGTCACGTCCTGCGTCCTTCAGCTTGCTTCAAGCCGTTTGTTCTCCTATGCTGATTCCAGGTTTCGTCCTGCATCCTTCAGCTCCCTTCAAGCCGCTTGTTCCCCTGTGCTGAAGCAGAGATTCGTTCCTGCGTCCTTCAGCCTCCTGGATTCCTGCACTAAGTAGTGGTTTCGTCCCTGCGTTCTGCAGTCTCCTGGATTCCTGCACTGAAGCGGAGGTTTCCCTGTATCTACAGCTTCCTGGTTCCTGGGGCCTACTCTTTCCCTAATATAGAGAGGCCGTGTCCTGGTTCCTGCGCTGAAACAGTGGATTCCCTTGCCCGCTCAGGACTTTTGCGCTGTAGCACTGGTGCACCCGTGCAGCAAGACGGTGTGCTATTCTGGTCTGCCTACCATCTCCTGTGACCAGCACCATGGGCCATGGTCGTCGCTCGCGCAAAGGCCAACCCCGCGCTCCTAAGCTGAAGCGGGTTTCTCCTATCTCATTATTGCCGAACTCTTGCATGAACAATGTTTATCCTGACGTCTCCTGTTCTGACCCTGGCTTGTACAACGACGACGCTGTCTTCTCCAATCCTGATCCTGCGACATATGACTACGAACTGCGCAATCCGGATCAGCCTGCGCGGTCTCAGGTCGGTGCTTTTACAACCCCACCTCAGCCTCGCGGTCCGACCCTGGTTTGTGGCGAGCAGAACCCTGACAGGAAGACCATCGAGAACCCACAAAAATGGAGGGAGTAAACCAGAGGAGCCCCTATGCACCCTTAATTTTTATATTGTGTAACACCCAAGTTCTAAGGGGAGGTGAACCTCGAGAGTGGCAGGAAATATGATAAATGATATGTGGTTGCGCAACGAAGGTCGCAAGAACAACGCCCACCCAGCCCTCATTACTCACCCTATCTGCCCTGTGCCAAAAACTCCCTCACTGTGAGCGTCCACCCTCACAGACAGGACAGGTCTTACTCTTTATTCAGGCCCTGAGAATGCATAGTCCTCAATTCGTGTATCCAGATGGCTTCCCGTTTTCTAAGGATAAGTAACCTGTCCCCTCCTCCCTGCCCCAACGGGGTTTAGGGACATGGTCCATCATTTGCACCCACATTTGGCTGATGCTATGCCCAGCTATTAGAAAGTGTGCAGACACCGGCTGCTCCTTTACTCTACATCTAATCGTTGATTTGTGCTGGCTTATACGTTATTTAGGTTTTCTTGTTGTTTCTCCTACATAGGCCATGCCACAAGGGCATTTAATCAATATACCACAAAGTCTGTGTTACAGATGGTATAATGCTTCATGCTATATTGATGTTCCATTAGTGGGTGTGTGAACATAAGGCCTTTTTGGATGTGCCCACATTGCGCGCACGACACAGACAAGGGAACGTGCCTTTTACCGGTGTATCCAGAAACCTAGTTGTGGCAGGTTTATTGGAGTCCAGATCAGCTCTAACCACGGAATCCCTGATGGTAGGCGCCCTCCTGTATGATATCAGTGGTGGAGCCGTAAGTACTGTGTTAAATCTATTGTCAGCTTCAATTAGATGCTAATATTTTCGAATTAGCCGGCTGATGATGGGGATAGCTGAGGAGAAGGTGGAAACAAATGGAATTCTACAAAAGGCTATTGGTAACCTTCGGTCATAGGAGAACTTCCCTGTCCATTGTTGTCACTGATCTTTTCTCATTCTCCATCTCTACAGTAGGATACCCTCTTTCTGCAAATTTGCCACCATCTGGTGGAGCTTGCCATCAACCTTCGTGGGCTTGCTCACGATACGTTTGACCCTAGTTTGCTCCTAGGCAGGGAACGAAGACTCTTTGGAGGGTTAAAGCTGTTTTGTAGTAGGAGGGTGTTGCGGTCCTTTAACTTAGAGTAGAGATCAGTCTGGCACACGTTCCCCTGCAAATAGACCCTGGTATCTAGAAGCAGACCTCATTCAGGTCATGATGTATAGGGAAGATAATCGTTTCCACTGCTGCATTAAGGTGTTGCAAAAAAAAAAAAGAGCGAGTCAACACAGTGCCAGTCCACACCATGAATATATCTCTATATATTTGAGCCATGTGGTGGCAAAATGTAGATACAACGGGTTGGTGTAAACATGCCGGTCCTCAAAATAATTCATGAAATTTTTTGCGTATGATGGCACTACATTTGAGCCCATCGCAGTCCCCCTAGTCTGGTAGAATTGATCCCTGAAAAGAAATTACAGCTCAATCTTGTTATAGCGCGATCTTCTACAACGCAGATCCGCTTCTAACGTGGTGTGAGTGTGTTCCCATTTTTTAAAGCGAATTTTTTTTAAGCTTTATTGCTAACAGACGGACGGGACACACATAATACTCCCCTGAACATCACATCCCATCCCCCCTGCACATCATATCCCCCTGCCTGCACATCACCCCCCCAGCCAGCACATTACCCCTTCTTGCACATCACCCCCCCAGCCTGTACTCACCCCTTCCTGCACATCACCCCCTCAGACTGCACATCACATCCTCCAGCCTGCACATCACCCCCAGCATGCACTTCACCCCTTCCTGCACATCACATCCCCCTGCCTGCACATCACATCCCCCCCTGCACATCACATCCCCCTGCTTGCACATCACCCACCTGAACATCACATCCCATCCCATCCCCCCTGCCCATCACATCCCCCCGTCCTGCACATCCCATCCCCCCGTACATACACCTTTCCCCTCCCTCCCTGTACCTCCGCTGGGGAGAGAAGGGAGCTGGTTCTTTGCTGGGAACACACACACAGCTGACAACCCAGCCTAGACTCTGAGAGATCCTCCGCCCCCCCCCTCCCCTCCCCTCACAGACTCACAGCTTCTCCTGCACAGGACACAGATCAGCTGCTGATGCAGATGCCAGGTAACTCTATGTGGGGATGCCGCTGCAACGCCGGCTTCAGGGAGAGCTGGGAGAGTTATCTCAGCTCTCCCCCTCCAGCAGACATGGAACCCCTGATCGCGGCGGACATTTTTTTAATCGCGATCCCGGTTATAACGCGATCGTATCAGGTGGACCCTGAGGACCGTGTTATAATGGGGTTCAGCTGTAGTTCTCAAAGCACTAATTTCATTAATATAAAGAGAAAATCCTGTTCTTGTTCCATGAAGGATTGTGTTTGTATCAGAAATAAGTTGACAGCCTCTACACCCTCACGGTGTGTGATAGAAGTTTAGAGGCTGTCAACATCCAGAGTAACCAGGAGTACATTCTGCATGGTTATTGACAATTCCCTGAGGCATAGAAGAAATTGCGTAGTATCCTGGATATAGGATGAGCCCCTTGTGACCAATGGTCGCAGTGTTTGTTCCAGAAAAGTGGCAGTGGACTCAAAAATAGAATTAGTGCCTGTCACTATGGGGCATCTAGGGGGATCATCAAGTTTTTATGGATTTTAGGTAGCATGTAGAACACAGGAATGATTGGGTCCTCCATGGTGAGATACATCCATAGTTCATTTGTGATCAATATGTAAACGAAGAGACTACTTGCAGCTACAAAAAATAGCCCATAGGGGAGCAAGGAAACCTCACACAGTCCCATATATAGTATCAATGTTGTAATACATCTGGATAAATAGTTGCAGTTTTGTAGCAGGTGTAAGAACAAATGTAGCACTGGATCCACGTGGAATGAGGAGATATAGGCAGACAGGGTAGGGAAGAGCGGACAATATAGTGAGAACTGGTAGGGATATGTACTACAGAGAAAAATCAGTTTACCTCTGTATCCCCGATCCACAGTAATGTTCTCTGTCAGTCATGTCCGTGTCCCGTTGTTGTCTAAGGTAAATAAATAGAGGACTCATAGAGAAAGGGCTGTACAGCCTGAAACGTGTGGGAGAATTTTCCTGTTCTGTCCTTAGTGTGTTTTTTGTTTTTTAATATGTAACACAATAAAAGTTTTTAATTTTTTTATCCACCCGGTGAGTTGATCGGTGCTTTGTACTGGATTTGGCTGTTCAACCAATCTTTTTCCTGTTCATTGGTGATCAAGCCTGCAGACTCCACCTGCACCAGTATTGCCTGGATAACACGTCCTATCCGCGGTGTTGGGTCCTGGGTAAGGGGAGATAGTTCTCCTGATTAGTGAGTTGTCTCAGATTTATATTGAAGTCTGTCCATCACAACTATCGCTCACCCTTTATCAACCGGTTGGATGATTATAGCTAAGTTCTCTCTCAGGTTCCTAAGTGCCTGTCACCAACTAAAAACAGTTAAAAACATCACAACACCCACCTGCATGGAGCAATGCACAGTAATAAATGTCACATAGATATCTGTGCACAACAAATTACACTCATTGAAAAATAATAAAGTCAGCAGATATAATTATTAGTGGTATATAATCATGACCAGCCAGTCAAAAAGGAAAACAATAGAAAAAATAATATTCACATACATGTATTCATACAAAGCACAAGTTTCCTTGTTAAACACATAATTGTTGGAATCAGACCTGCACTGAAACAAATCACCGAGCACAAAACTAATCAAAGTAGCATGTACTGTACAGGTAATATTAGCTAGCTAATATACTTATAACCAGCAGGAATTGTTATAGTCCCATCATGGCATGTAATACTGGCAGGTGGGTGCAGCATACTGTATGTGTCACACAACCACAACTCACATGTTGTCCTTGTTTCTTCCAAGGGCTGACTTACTATATATCTGGTAGAGGCAGTATTAAATAACTAGCTCCAAGCTGACATCATCAATAGCAATTGTGCACATAAGAGGAGGAAAAAAATGCCCAAATATTATGTATCAATAATCAAACATCAAAGTTTTGAAAGCATTGCAAAGTTGAGGGAATCATTTAAACCAGTAGGGAAAAAGGGGAAAATGGTATAAACGGTGTTCCCTCTGTAATAATGATTTATTCAAAACTCCCCCCCTTACACCCAATATAACCCCATCTATCCGAATCACCGATAGGGCTGAGGCATCAAAGCAATTCATATTCCAAAAATACCTAACCACTGATGTAATTGATTTATGAAATTGCCAGTCAGATTTAGCATTGCTGATATTTCGAACGTGTATCAAAACACGGAACCGCAGTGTTTTAGTGGTAATTTTAACATACTGTAATTGTTTTTATATAAATCCTAGTAACTCATGGTGATTAATCAATATTATAGGCTAAAGCTGGGAAATTCCAGGCATTATAGAAATCCCTGTTCTCTGATTTTTTTAAATTCCGGGCATTATCTAATCAGTAATGGCCCGGAATTTTTGGCACCTTGCCAAGTTTTTCAGCCAATCAGCTTTCAGTTTTCATTCACAAAGAGTGAAATTTACTCTAAGACAGGGAAGGTGATTGGACAGAAGGCACTGACTCCTCCCCCACCCTGCCTGCAGAGAGCTCCACACAGGAGAGTGAGGGGAAAAGTTTGTGTGTCTGTTGTGTGTTTTGTGGGTGTAATGGGGGCAGCAGAGTGTTTTACTAGTGTCTGTGTCTTCTGTTGGTGTGTGTTTTGTGGTTGTAGAGGGGGCAGCAGAGTCTTGTTGGTGTGTTTCTGCTATGTGTGTTTTGTTGGTGTAGAGGGGGGGGGGCTGCAATGTGTGTGTCTTCAGTGTGTGTTTTGTGGGTGGAGGAGGGTGGCAGAGTGTTTTGTTGGTGTGTGTGTCTGCAGTGTGTGGGATTACAGGGGGCTGCAGTGGGTGTAGGAAGGGGCCTGCTGGTGTGTGTTTTGTGGATGTAGAGATGGCAGAGTCTATTTTGTTGATTTGTGTGTATCTCTGCAGTGTGTGTTTTGTAGGTGCCGGGGGGGGGGGCTGCAGTGTGTGTTTTGTGGGTGGAGGAGGGGCGCAGGGTGTGTTGGTTTGTGTGAGTCTGCAGTGAGTGTTTTGTTAGTGTCTGTGTCTTCTGTTGGTGTGTGTTTTGTCTGTGTAGAGGGGGCAGCAGAGTCTTGTTGGTGTGTTTCTGGTATGTGTGTTTTGTTGGTGTAGAGGGGGGGCTGCAATGTGTGTGTCTTCAGTGTGTGTTTTGTGGGTGGCGGAGGGTTGCAGAGTGTTTTGTTGGTGTGTGTGTGTGTGTTTGCAGTGTGTGGATTTACAGGTGCTGCAGTGGGAGTAGGGAGGGGGCTGCTGGTGTGTGTTTTGTGGATGTAGAGGTTGCAGAGGCGGTTTTGTTGATTTGTGTGTATCTCTGCAGTGTGTGTTTTGTAGGTACAGAGGGGGGCTGCAGTGTGTGTTTTGTGGGTGGAGGAGGGGTGCAGGGTGTTTTGTGTGTGTGTGTGTCGGCAGTATGTGTTTTGTGTATGTTGAGCTGGCAGAGTCTGTTGGTTTATGTGAGTCTGCAGTGTGTGTTTTGTGGGTGTAGAGGGGGGCTGCAATGTGTGTGTTTTCAGTGTGTGTGTTTTGTGGGTGGAGGAGTGGTGCAGAGTGTTGTGCGTGTGTGTGTGTGCAGTGTGTGGGTTTACATGGGGGCTGCAGTGGGTGAAGAGGGGGGCTGGTGGTGTGTGTTTTATGGCTGTAGAGGGGGCAGCAGTCTGCTTTGTTGGTGTGTGTCTACAGTGTGTTTTGTGGGTGTAGAGGGGGGCTGCAGAGTGTGTGTGTGTGTGTGTGTGTGTGTGTGTGTGTGTGTGTGTGTGTGTGTGTGTGTGTGTGTGTGTGTGTGTGTGTGTGTGTGTGTGTGTATAGAGGGGCTGCGTGTATGTACAATTTCCTTTTAATAAACTTGCAGTAAAAGCATAAGAATGTAGATGATCATGCTGATAAAAATCAATATGACTACAAAAATGTATCTTTTTTATGAAAAATTAAATAAAAATAAGCCTACATTTAGCCTATAATAGTAATAATCCCCTTCAGAACAGAGCATTACTGGCCAATAATGCCCTGCTGGGTTAAAGTCCCTCGGCTTTACCTTGGGCCCTCAACTCTTCCAGCCAGGGCATTATTGGCCAGACATGCCCTGTTCTTCAGGGATTATTACTTAATTAACATGAGTTGCATTATGTCCTACGAATGTTGATTGTGTAATAAATATTTTAAAATATTTTACTGCAAATTTTCATAGCTGTAGTCATGTATGCAGTAAATACCAGCGATGTTGCAAATGACTAATGAATGAAAGTAGTGTTTTTGCCACATAGTAAGATTTTTTTGCATCTAAGAAAAGTAACACGTGTACAAGGGTAAGAAAGATTGGAAAAATTCATTTTTTAAAAGAATTTTGATTGATCTTTATATATCAGAAGATTAAATATTGATTTTAACCTTGTGCCAAGAACACTAGAGAAAAAATCATTATCTTATAAGACACTTTATAAATTTACATTTGACTGATTTTTTTAATGTTATCCAATCAAGATTTGTGTAGTGTTAAAAAAACATTCTATTTCTCTAAAATGTAGCCATTCCTATTCTTTAAATTGGAGTGTTAATTATATCTGACACTCTTTCCGGGATGGACTGTCACTTAATCCAAGGCCCTAATCTATCAACAAGAGTAGGTAAGGCCAAACCTATCATCCATTATTAGTCACATTTCCTTCAATAAAGCTTTATTATTCATGTTGAGTTGACAAACAAACATGCAAGTTTTAATTAAAGAGAATCTTTAAAAAATCAGTCTATCTTCAAACTACATTAGATGAGAATGTATAATACAGTATGACAAATTAATTCTATATCTAGTAAATTATATAACTAAAGACAGAGAAGCCCAAATCTACATCCAATATGACAAAAATACACAGTGAAATACTTATATATTCTCTTGAAAAAGGGTCATTTAGTTAAACCCTTTGGCCAAATTATTATAAGTCTGCAAGACACATCAAGGCATGACCAAACTGGCAGATCCTAACACTACCTGATTAAAATTCTCTTTTACCTCTATATAAGGAGGGAGAATGATCACATTGTGCTGTATAAACCTCTGCAATATGAAAAATACCTGCTAACTTGGAGGCGGGGGGTTAGCTTAAACCCTTGGGGGGAAGGACCACTAACCTCCAAACAGCTGTTACATATATATATAAAACAAATTGGGCAGCCGGCACTCCCAATACATAAACAGTTTGCCGTGCATGTCCTATATCAATAGTAAGAGAAAAGTAATCCACTCCAGCAGGAGCAGACACAAGACAGCACTCAAAGTTAAGTCTCTCTCTCCCTCTCTCCCTCTCTCCCTCTCTCCCTCTCTCCCTCTCTCCCTCTCTCCCTCTCTCCCTCTCTCCCTCTCTCCCTCTCTCCCTCTCTCCCTCTCCCCCTCTCTCCCTCTCCCCCTCTCCCCCTCTCCCCCTCTCCCCCTCTCCCTCCCCGTGGCCAAATGTATACAACAAAAGACAGAGAAACCCAAAGCTACATCCTATATGACAAAAAGACACAGTGAAATACCTACTGTATATATTCTCATGAAAAAGTGTAATTTAGTTAAACTCTTTGGCCAAAGCATTATAAGCCTGCAAGCCATATACATACATGTATTGTGTGCTATGTTTTGGGGATATTTTTATGCATGCTGGAATTCTGTGTGTTTATTAAATTATACAACTTGTTTGCTGAAGAGAAATGCTACATCTAACTTCTCATTCCCCAACCCCTAAGTAAGTGTACTTCTTGTCTGTTACTGTATTATCCGTGTGTTCGCCTATCCTAAGGAATAAAATCACTTTATTATATCTAAGACTCGTTTCAGTTCAGACCCAGTGATAAATATATATCATCTGTTATATATATTTATGTGACCTTATACAGCCTGCCATAATCTCACCGTGACAGGCTTTTTAAATACTAATCCCTCCCACTCTGGAATTTTGATAACAAAAGAAGCAGTCTATTGTGTTTTACAGACTGCTAAATGTTTGTGCTGTGTTTCTCAAAACATTATAAACACTGTAGTATTACTTGCAGGTTAATCTCATTAAACCCAAAGCTGGAATTTAAAAGATGGTGCTGACAACAAAGGCCACAAAAAGGAAAATTCTGTGTCACAGAGGTCAGCATGCTTGTAAGTTCACTGGCCATATTTTCTAAGAATTGCTACTTCATAAGATGATATGCCAAAGGACCCCTTACAGACCATTCACTTAAATGAGACATAAAGGGGCATATTTACTAAATGTGAACGCAAAATCACTTTAAAACTGCCTGAACCATTTAGTGAAGCTATCCAAGTGACTGATTTGGGAATATCCCCTTTCAAGAAACAAACACCTACATATATAACTGTTGTGGAGTGGCTGCCCATGGATACTGGACCCTCAATGAATTAACTAAAGACTCGGCAGTGCAAATGGAGTAATGTAAAATTAGAAACATTTTATTCACAGACCATTTGGACTACACACACTGATGATTATGGAACTCCCATTTCTCCATATTTACAACAATAGCTGTAATCCTACACAGTAACATGGTATAACTTCCCCTGAATGCCCAAATAATTGTAACCCCTCTTGTTCAGCTCAGACTAACACTTAATGTTAGGGTGGGGTGCCCAAGTTCTAACCCCCTTATGAGTGGTGTAGTCTCACTCACTGAGTATGTGGCCAAGGATTAGACACTAGGAGACGACGCCAGGTTATGGATAACCACAAGTATTTATATTTAACCCCCTATAACTGTAACCAATACCCTGATGTCCTTTACCCCAATGTCAGGGTGCACCAAAAAGTGTGTATGGTAGCGGTACCCGTGAACCATTGGTGCACTTGTTGTGGTACCTGCCGGGTACTGCAGTACCCGGTACTGCCAGCTAGCATACAGGGATCCGCTGATCCAGCATGTCGTCTTCCGCAAAGCCATCTGCCTCCGCGTGGGGTGAACTCCCTTTGGAGGGTCTCACCTTTGAGAGTCTATTAACATAGGTTGTCTGGTCCCAGACCACAGGCCGCAATCACTGTGTGGTGTCTCACCGGTGCTATACTCTATCAACAGCTACTGAGGACATGTCCCTAGCTATGGGCTTTCCCTATAGCTGCCACAAATAACTGTGAGTCAGGGGCATGTCTGGGGCCTATGGGGGGATATCTGGCCAAGTCTGGGATGCCACATGCACCCAAACACTACTTTACCCCTCTGCGTCCCTTCTCCGACTGCCATGGTCCCTGCATTCGTGCCAAAACCCTATCTCTCCTGGCCATCAATGCAGCAGCCCTATTGGCTCTCATTTTGTAAGGAATAGGGGAAAACGTCCCTTGCGGCGTGTCCCCTCCTTACGTCCTGCTGCACAGCATTCCGCTGCAAGTGATTTGAGAGTGCGTCCCCTGAGTGCTTCTTCCTTGCCTCCTGCTGTACAGCCTCCCGCGCACCATACAGAGCGTGCGCGCCGACGCAGGGCTTTCACAGTTCCTACGGAGCTTGGCTCCGCTCCTCCACTTGTACCGCCCTGCGTGGCGCGCACACGTGACGCACGTGCACTGCTCCCTAGCTGCGCGTCAAATCTAATATCGCCCTCACTTGTCTCCTGGCTCTCACAGCCTATCCCTGCATCCGTAGAGGTCGCTCCTCTGCTCCACCCATTCTCTCATTGGACTTCTCCATTCCTGACCACGGAAAATGGACCATTTACTACTCTCCTGGCTCCAACCCTTGACCATGGCACTACGGACTCTGACTATCCTCCTGGCACCTATCCACGACCTTGGCAAGTACCACGACTAACCCACTCTCTCCAACCCAGACACGGCGATATTGACTGTGTGCCTCCGCTGCTGTGGGTGCGCAGTTCTATACTTTCCCACCTCAGTACCGGGCTCCCGCCTTGTTCTTGGGGAGTGCAAGCGTTACCGTATGCTCAGCCCAACGAACGTGGACCCCACTGAGGTGGGCCAAGCAAGCCCTCTTGAACGTCTCTATCGGTTAGAGACGCAGTTTAACTCAATAAAACCAGGAGATTGCTAACCTTTCTCAGCAGCTGCAGCAAAATAGACCTACGAGTCCAGCAGCGACTTTCTCACCCTCTTCGGATCTAACTATGCCTGCTGAACCGCATCTCCCATTTAGTGAAGCTATCCAAGTGACTGATTTGGGAATATCCCCTTTCAAGAAACAAACACCTACATATATAAATGATGTGGAGTGGCTGCCCATGGATACTGGACCCTCAATGAATTAACTAAAGACTCGGCAGTGCAAATGGAGTAATGTAAAATTAGAAACATTTTATTCACAGACCTTTTGGACTACACACACTGATGATTATGGAACTCCCATTTCTCCATATTTACAACAATAGCTGTAATCCTACACAGTAACATGGTATAACTTCCCCTGAATGCCCAAATAATTGTAACCCCTCTTGTTCAGCTCAGACTAACACTTAATGTTAGGGTGGGGTGCCCAAGTTCTAACCCCCTTATGAGTGGTGTAGTCTCACTCACTGAGTATGTGGCCAAGGATTAGACACTAGGAGACGACGCCAGGTTATGGATAACCACAAGTATTTATATTTAACCCCCTATAACTGTAACCAATACCCTGATGTCCTTTTCCCCAATGTCAGGGTGCACCAAAAAGTGTGTATGGTAGCGGTACCCGTGAACCATTGGTGCACTTGTTGTGGTACCTGCCGGGTACTGCAGTACCCGGTACTGCCAGCTAGCATACAGGGATCCGCTGATCCAGCATGTTGTCTTCCGCAAAGCCATCTGCCTCCACGTGGGGTGAACTCCCTTTGGAGGGTCTCACCTTTGAGAGTCTATTAACATAGGTTGTCTGGTCCCAGACCACAGGCCGCAATCACTGTGTGGTGTCTCACCGGTGCTATACTCTATCAACAGCTACTGAGGACATGTCCCTAGCTATGGGCTTTCCCTATAGCTGCCACAAATAACTGTGAGTCAGGGGCATGTCTGGGGCCTATGGGGGGATATATGGCCAAGTCTGGGATGCCACATGCACCCAGACACTACTTTACCCCTCTGCGTCCCTTCTCCGACTGCCATGGTCCCTGCATTCGTGCCAAAACCCTATCTCTCCTGGCCATCAATGCAGCAGCCCTATTGGCTCTCCTTTTGTAAGGAATAGGGGAAAACGTCCCTTGCGGCGTGTCCCCTCCTTACGTCCTGCTGCACAGCATTCCGCTGCAAGTGATTTGAGAGTGCGTCCCCTGAGTGCTTCTTCCTTGCCTCCTGCTGTACAGCCTCCCGCGCACCTTACAGAGCGTGCGTGCCGACGCAGGGCTTTCACAGTTCCTACGGAGCTTGGCTCCGCTCCTCCACTTGTACCGCCCTGCGTGGCGCGCACACGTGACGCACGTGCACTGCTCCCTAGCTGCGCGTCAACTCTAATATCGCCCTCACTTGTCTCCTGGCTCTCACAGCCTATCCCTGCATCCGTAGAGGTCGCTCCTCTGCTCCACCCATTCTCTCATTGGACTTCTCCATTCCTGACCACGGAAAATGGACCATTTACTACTCTCCTGGCTCCAACCCTTGACCATGGCACTACGGACTCTGACTATCCTCCTGGCACCTATCCACGACCTTGGCAAGTACCACGACTAACCCACTCTCTCCAACCCAGACACGGCGATATTGACTGTGTGCCTCCGCTGCTGTGGGTGCGCAGTTCTATACTTTCCCACCTCAGTACCGGGCTCCCGCCTTGTTCTTGGGGAGTGCAAGCGTTACCGTATGCTCAGCCCAACGAACGTGGACCCCACTGAAGTGGGCCAAGCAAGCCCTCTTGAACGTCTCTATCGGTTAGAGACGCAGTTTAACTCTATAAACCAGGAGATTGCTAACCTTTCTCAGCAGCTGCAGCAAAATAGACCTACGAGTCCAGCAGCGACTTTCTCACCCTCTTCGGATCTAACTATGCCTGCTGAACCGCATCTCCCTACTCCTAACCCCTACGCTGGTGACCCCCACGAATGCAGAGTTTTTTTTAACCAATGTGGGATTCAATTCGAATTAACCCTGTCTCGTTTTCCCTCTGCAAGGTCGAAAGTAGCCAATATCATCGCCCTGCTGACCGGTGACGCCATGGCTTGGGCATCCCCCATTTGGGAGAAAAAAAACAGAGATTACCCAGGACTACTCTCGCTTTATAAAGGAATTTAAGCAGGTTGTTGACACCCCGGGTCACAAGATCACGGCAGCAACCTCTCTATTTCATATCTCTCAAGATCTACGGCCAGTTGCTAAGTACGCTCTTGAATTCTGGACCATTGCAGTCGGGACAGCCTGGAATAATGAAGCACTGTCTGCGGTCTTCTGGCAGGGGTTAGCCGAACCCCTCAAGGATCAACTGGCTGCTCAGGAAAGACTTACTAATTTAGAGGATCTCATTGCTGTATGAATCCGTGTCGACCTCTCCCGGCCAGACCTTTTATCCACAATCTTGTTCATATAGATTATTCACTTTCTGACGATCCTGAACCTACGCAACTGGGAAGCTACCGATTATCTTTCACTGAGAAGCAATGCCGGCGGGACAGCGGACTCTGTCACTATTGCGGTCATTCTGGCCATCAATTATCTTGCTGGCCACTCAAACCCGGATACGTCAAAACTCAATGAGGTATAAGGGGGTCACATTGAGCACTATTTCTTCTTCCCCTTCTTCCCAAGAAACTTTGCCGAGCTGGATCATGCTGCCCATTTTCATCAAGGGTGACAACTTCCAGGTCTCTACATCCGCCTTCATTGACTCTAGTTAAGGAGGTTATTTTATTGATCAAGACTTTGCTTTAAGGAACAGGATCCCTCTTCTTCATAAATCTGTGCCTATTGGGTTGGAAGCCATCGACGGACTTCCCCTCCAGCCAGCCTTCATCTCTCTGAAGAATTGTGAACTTTCTCTCATCATTAAAGACGGCCATAATGAGGAGATCGTTTTGGACGTTAATCATACACCATCCATTGAGGTAATCTTAAGCCTTCCCTTGCTTCAACGACACAACCCACAGTTGGATTGGACCAACAAAGGACCCATATTGTGCAGTCCCCAATGTACCAAGTCTTCTCTTTCTCCGAGATGACAAATCTGCGGTTTAAGCGTCCCTAATGAAGACAAACCTACTCTTCCTGAAGTTTATGCTGAGTTTAAATATGTCTTCGACAAGGTACGCTCCGAGATTCTTCCCCCACATTGGCCCTTTGCTTGCCCGATTGATCTTTTGCCAGGCTCTGTTTTTTCCAAAGCCAGATCTTACGCTTTTTCTCTTCCTGAGACCAAAGCTATTTTGCTTGTCCACTATCTTCTCCAAATTGGACCCTCAAGGAGCATATAATCTTGTCTGTATATGCCAAGGCGATGAATGGAAGACGGCCTTCAATGCTCGTGATGGACATTACGAATATCTAGTCATGCCCTCTGGCCTTTGTAATGATCCGGCAGTATTCCAAGAATTCGTAAATGAGATTTTTCGAGATCGTCTCAATCTTTTTTTCATTATCTATCTTGACTACATCCTCATCTTTTCTAAATCTCTCTCTGAACACATCCATCACACTAAGCTGGTCTTGTCTCGTCTTCGGGAGAATCTTCTGTACGCCAAACTAGAGAAGTGCCTATTTCACCAGAAATCTTTTTCTTTCCTGGGCTATATTATTTCAGATTCCGGATTCTCCATGGACCCTGCCAAACTCAAGGCAGTGCTAGAATGGCCACAGCCGACCTCCTTGAATGCAATCCAACGATTCCTAGGATTTGCCAATTATTATCGCAAATTTTTCCTCTACAGTAGCTCCTATAACGGCCTTGACTAAGAAAAGAGCTAACACATCTTCCTGGCCATCTACGGCACTTCAAGCCTTCAAATCTATCAAAGTAGCTTTTGGCTCTGCTCCTATCCTGTGTCATCCAGATCCCAAACTACCTTTTACTCTGGAGGTGGACGCATCTGACTTCGGCGCAGGCTCCATTCTTTCTCAAAGGCAATCCCCTCAGGCCAAGCTTCACCACTGCGGTATCTTTTCTAAGAAGTTTTACCTCGGCGGGACAGAATTATGATGTTGGCAACATGGAGCTCATCGCTATCAAACTTGCAGTACGAGTGGAGACACCTCTTGGAAGGATCATAAAAACTTGCTGTACATTTAAAACGCCCGTCGCCTTGGAGCTCGTCAGGCCCGTTGATCTCTCTTCTTCTCCAGATTCAATTATCTGATTTCTTATATTCCCGGGTCCAAAAATCTGAAAGCTGATGCACTGTCTCTCCAGTTCGCGGTTGAAGACATGTCTGAAGATTTATCGGAGACTATTCTCCCTTCCAAATACGTTATTTCTGCCAATATTTTTGACGTCCTGGATCACATATTGGATACTCAAACACGCATTCACGATGGCCTCGAGGTGCCGGATGGTTGTCAATATACTGCTCCTCAATTTTGTAAAAAGATTCTAGACTGGGGTCATTCATCTAAGTCTGCCGGCCACCCTGGTTTCAGAAGAACTTCTGACCTCATCAGATGAACCTTCTGGTGGCCATTTACTTGCCCCCAATAAACATTGCAATACACAACTCAACCACCCCCTGTGCCTCCAACAACACCTATACCCCCTAACATACATAACATATCTTAATTTTTGGGGAATGCACTGGAATTATACTACAGGTCGGCGGTGGCCCTCGGGTGGTTCCGCAGGAGTCCGGGGGTCCACGCTTGCCTGCAGTACCAATTCTGTGCCCCCAAAAAATTAATTAAAAATGCATAAATACTTTAAAATAAATACACCCCCTCCCCTTCACCCTAACACATACAGTACAGTAATGGGCAAAATTACTATTACCCACATATGGATAAGAATGCATTTGCCATTTAAAATACAATAAGCAACAGAAATAAAATAAATACACCTTGCACTCACCCCTGCCATTCACCCACGATGAAGGCTGTCCTCATCCTCACCCCGTCTCTGCCCTCAGTTGCTGCAAAAAATACAGAAGAATAAAAAGAGACAATATAATGTCCCTTAACCCTTTAGTCAACTTAGCGGTTAGTAACCACTAGAGTAATTAAGGGGTTAACCCACCCTCACCCACCACTCACCATGAGGCCTAACCACCCTCACCCACTACCCAACAGGGAGTCTACCCACCCAACCTTGGGGACAATACCCCCTTCACCCCCCCACTACCCACAATAAAAACACTACACAGAACAACCCCACTACCCACCCCCTAGGCCCCACAATAAACATTACCATATTTAATAAACAATACATAACCCACCTGTCCCCCCCATAAAACATGATTTATTATTTTACATACAGGCTTAATACCCCAGGCTTACGGTAGTCCCCAGTGGTCCCGACGGGTGTCCGCAGGCCCCACAGTGCATCCGGGGGGTGATCAGGTGGTCTCCATAGGTCCCCGCAAACCAAAGGTACAACCCTGTATGTAAAAAAAATAAAACATGGCCTATATTTAAATAAATCACCCCCCCCCCTACCACCAAACAACACATACTGTACAGTAATGGGGAAAATAACTATTATCCAGATATGATAATAGATTATTTGCCCATTATTAAACACATTAACCAGCATAAATAAAGTAAATAAATACAGTTCTACTTACCACAGCAATATGAAGGGTGTCCTCGTCAGGATTCTGCAAGGTCCCTGTCCTCCGTTGCCAGAAAAATACATTGAAAGTGCATTCTAATGTCCCCTAACCCCTTAATTACCTTGTGGGTTAAGAACCGCGAAAGTAATTAAGGGGTTGTGATGCTTGCGCTCACCATGAACAAGGCAGGACCCTGGTACTGAGGTGGGAAAGTATGAAACTGCGCATCCACAGCAGCGGGGGCACACCTGGGAAGTGGATTGTCAATGTAGCCAGGTCTGGGTTGGGGAGAGTGGGTTAGTCCAGATACTTGCAGAGGTTATGGGGCAGAGCCAGCAGCATAGTAGATGTCAGTTGTGCCGTGGTCAGGGGTTGGAGCCGGTGAGATAGTAGAGTGTCCAATAGCCATGGTCAGGGATGGAGAAGTGTAGGTAGTCAGAGGCAAGCCAGGGTCGTTATCCAGAGAGGGTCCAATAGTCAAGCCAGGTCATTACACGTGAGATCAACTGGAAACAAGAGAGGTAAGGTACAAGGCAAGGCAAAGCAGGAACACAGGAACACAAGGCTACAAGTATTTATGCTCAGCAATGAATAACTGAGCATGCAGGGTTTAAGTAGCAAGGCTGGAGTAATCAGCACGAGAGATGGAGCGGAGGATGCAGGAGACAGGTGAGCAGTGTTAGCAGTGATAGGAATGTTGCCAAGCAGCTTGGGAGCAATGCTCGATTGTCACGTGCGTGACGCGTGATGCGAGCGGTTGGCGGGGCCAAGCTCTGTGATGTTTGCAGAAAGCCTCCATGTGCGCCTGTGCTCTGTAAGCAGCACAGAGGCGTGTGGAGCAATAGGTAAGGAGGGAACATGTCGCAGGGGACGTTTTCCCCGATTCCTTACAGGGGTTAACCCACCCTGCCCCGATACCCACCCACGAGGCCTAATAACCCTCCCCAGGAAACCACCCCCACCCTTCACCCATTCATTTGTACAGTGGCTTCACCGTGCCCATATATAATATATATATATATATATATATATATATATATGCAAAGACAACTGTATGCTCATCTGCATGTCTTAGGCAGGTCAGGTAAACCATACGATACCGTTTGAAGCACGAGATCAGGAGACAGCACTCTGGTAAGTTTGATCACAAGTTTTTGTATTGAAAAAGACACAAAAACAGACGTTTCGGTCCCCCAGTGGGGAGAAAGGTTCCACTGGGGGACCGAAACGTCGGTTTATGTGTCTTTTTCAATACAAAAACTTGTGATCAAACTTACCAGTGTGCTGTCTCCTGATCTCGTGCTTCAAACGGAATCGTATGGTTTATTATTGCTTTATGGGACAAGCACCCAATTTTTTCTACTTGCAAGTGGAGTGCCGGCTGCTTCTGTGGATTATATTATATATATATATATATATATATATATATATATATATATACAGTGTTCGACAAATCACCCAAAAATCTACTCACACTATAAAGAGTGGCATCAGATTGGGGGAGGGGGTCGCACACTTGTGGATCATACCTTTGCAACACGTGACACCCACATATATGACAACAAGTAACACTCCCAAACACATCAAAACATTCAAAAAAAATTCTCCAAGTGATTTAAGCCATTCACCTAACCCCAGCGGGTCCCATTCCATCCCATCTTCCTTTCTAAGCCCCTTTTGAATCTTTTGTATTTCATCTAGTTCATGCTACACATTGCTACACTGATCTGGAATAAAAACACAACATTGTTCCTCAATTAGGACACATACCCCTCCTTTTGAAGCTAAAACATAGTCTAAAGCAATTGTGTTTTGTAAGGCCATAAGCCTAATCTGAACCTGTTCTTGGTTTAATGAAATTAAAAACTGCAAAATTAAGGCTACATCCTTCCTGTAAATTGTTATCTGACTAAACATACATTTTTACACAGGTTTCATTGGTTGGTGGAGACACTTGACCCATAAATTGATTCTTGTTCCTACTGTGTGATTCACCCTTTAAAGAGGTTCCCTTAAAAAATTGGAAAAATACAGAAATGATACACATAATACTAAAAACCTTATTTTATGCAAGCAACCTTTCTTTGGATATGCAGTTGCTAGATAAAAGAAATTGCATCTATCTCTATCATCATATATTTTCAGAATCATCACAACATTCTATTACTGAGAATTGAGGGGGTTTGGTATCTGTGGAAGCGAAATGCATGATCCTCACCCTGCACGCATTGTATACATCATTCACTCAGAATATCAGAACAGACGATGTCTGCAATGGTCAACATGGCTGACTTACGATCCTTTCCTTGTGGCTGACACACGCTCCTGGGTGACCCCCTCCTTTCGGTGGAGGTGCAACACACTTCTGGATCAAAGTTTTGCTGCACATTACACATAAATAGAGAATGATGAGTACTGCCAAAACACATACAAGAGCATTCACAAGCCACGCTTCCAGGAAACCAATCCTCCCATCAAGGCTCAATTGTACATACACCTTAAATTTCTAACTTAACACACTCTAAAGAATAAAAATATTGAGTCTCTGAAAAAAATGAAATGTTCTGATAAAACCGGGCCTTAGCCTGGTGTCTTATTTTCCTCGTTGGTTAACGGTTAGAGTTTTGACTCGGCAAGACGTTAACTTGATGCGGCTGTGCTTTAGGTGACTTTGGTCTTTGGTGGCGCTGGAACGTTTGGTGGAGCTTGAACGAGCTTTGGGTCCAGGAAAAGAACTCTGCCACTTTAATTGCGATATTGGTGGTTACTTTAGGTTTTTCACCTGGGTTGAAAAGCATGCTTGCGCAGGAAATATGTGACTATTAACCCCATCTCGAGTAGGTGCACTTTCAACTTTGCCTAGAGAGACTCAAAAAATTTATTAGTTGCATACAACTTATTGTTTTATTACCAATAACATGGTCTTTAATTCGTACCTTTGGACTGCTGATAGTCACAAGTCATCCCATATTTGTCTCATAGGGAGATAATTTATACCTAGGAATAAATTCTTGTATCAATGTGTTTACTCCTGTCTTAGCATCCGCATATAGACAGAGGTATTCCCTATTAATGTTCCTTAAATTAAAACTAAGTAGCCAATGTGAACCTGACTTTGATACAATCTAAGTTCCTGAAACTTTGGGGCCTCATCCCTTGCCAAACCACTTGCTTCCATAATTAATTCTATCCTGTCTGCAGGCCATATCCCTAAGACCTGGAAAACTGCCAGAGTTTGTCCCAATCTTCAAAAGTGGGGACAAAAAAATACTGTCTCAAACTACAGGCCAATCTCTCTTCTCCCAATACTATCCACTGTCATGGAAAAAATATTCCCTCCCAATTAAGCAATTATTTTACCCATACAAATTTCCCTAGCCAATCCCTATCTGGCTTTTACCCAAACACTCCACTGTAACTATTCTGCTAAAAAAACTTGAAATGCCTTGTATATAATGCATACCCTATTCACTTATGTAACTGCTTTTGCAACTATGTATCCCCTGTATTTAACCCTATGCAAAAGACACACCCACAAATGAGAGGTGACTCCCAAATTCACCCCTTCCTGGTAAACCCATTCTAGATTACACAGCACTTTTGACAATAACCACTGCTTACGGACACCTTTGGAAAAAATAAATGGTTAATTCGTTATAACATACATCACATTCAGTTAATAGACAAATGATTTTGTATACGACTTCACACTAATGTCTTGCTTTATATAATCTCTTTGCACTGTGCTGAGCACACGGTCATCTTTATGATTCTAAAGACACTCATATTCATCTGACTAAAGACAAATGATTTTCAAAGCTTGTTTCCGGGCAAAGAGCCATTTTGTTTCTGGGCGTTTCGCCAATTGACCCTGAAAAGATAAGATAACGGCACACCACGGCTTCTTCCTGAAAATAATTATTGGATTGGAACTTTTGCTTAAAGTTTAAATACATGGAGCTTTATCCAGAGCCCTAAGAACTACATTTTTTATGGCCTCTCAAAAATTAACCAACGGGCTTTTATATAGCTGAGGTTTATATAACTTCTTAACACACAAATAACTCCACTCGCTCATGCTATTTCCCTACACTCAGTTCTTTTTAATGCCTTCTGTTTGAACTTTCATAGTTTTACAGACTTCTTTCACTACAAATTTATGCTATCCTGTTGCAATTCTGTCCTTTCTCAAGCTACACAAACCTATTTCTCTCCATTAATCAACACTCACAAGTCTAACCCACACTAACTCTTCCTTCATCTCACCTCAGAACTTTTGCTGCCTATTTTAAGAAAGAGGTTGAATCCATACACCAGAACATTCCCTCTTTTTCCTCCTTCTATCCTACACCGCTTCCTACTCTCTTCCTGCTTTCCTTGACTCTTTTTCCACTGTCTCAGAAGAGAATGTCACCATCACTGTGGATCTCCTCTTCTCCCTCTACTCTGCTACATTTCCATTCTCCTTAAAACATGTAATAGTTATACCATGACTCAAAAATAGCAGGCTTGACCCTACCTGTCTTTCTAACTACTGAACTTGTCTTGTATTCTCTTGCTTGCTCCATTTTCTCAACACCCATTCTCTCCTTAACCCTCTACAATCTGACTTCTGCACTGCTCCCTCCACGGAGACAATTCTCACTAAAATAACTGATGACCTATATGCTGCCCCTCACAGAGGTCATTACACTCTGCTCATATTACTCTTTGCAGTATTTGACTCTGTGGACTACACTCTTCTCTTTTCTCTGTACACCCTCTATCTAAGTGACCTAATAACATCTCTTGGGTTAAAATATCACCACTATGCTGACGACACCCTCATTTACTTTTCAACCCCTGACCTTACACCTGCCATACAAACCTAAGTTTCTGAATGTCTCTCTGTTATCTCATCCTGGAAGGCCCTCTTTCGCCTTAAACTTAACATGGCAAAAACAGAGTTCCTCATACTTCCTCCCAAACCTGACCCTATTATCTCCTTCCACATTACTCTTGAATCTTCCATCCAGTAGCCTAAGAACGCTGCTTAGGGGTCACTCCCAACTCCTCTCTCATATTCTCCTCTTTCATTCAAAACATTTCTATAACTGTCGCTTTTTCCTCCACAATATCACAAAGATACACCTGTTCCTCTGTTGCTCAACTATTAAAACTCTGATTCAGACCCTCATTCTCTCCCATCTTGCTAACTGTAATCCCCTGCTAACCCGACCTTCCTGACTTACAGCTGTCTTTCCTACTATCTATCCCAAACGCTGCTGCCAGAATCATTCTAGTCTTTAAACTCTGATTCTGCATTTCCCCTCCTGAAATTCCTCTCCTGGCTTCTAATCAAATCCTACTGTTTCTGTACACTTTCCCTACCTACCAATTAGATTGTAAGCTCCTCAGAGCAGGGACTTCTCTTCCTTAATGTTACTTTTATGTCTGGATCACTTATTTCATGACCTCTTACAAATAAAAGAAAAAACATTTCTCCCCTATTACCCAACAATTTCACCCTGCAACTAAATTAATAAAAGTTCCCTTCTCTTTCTTTATTCTCATAAATAACCTGAATTTAAAACTACTCTGATGCTCCGGAGCTTTTGAGTTAATTTTCTTATCTTAGCACATTCCTCGCGCTGGAGAAAAAAGTGGGGGCACGCTCTGTGCTGCTGCGATTCTGATTCTCTTTCTTTCAGACCTTTGACTTCATTGTGAGCAAATAATATTCATGTTTTCGTACGTACTTGCAAGTTTTTGGATGGTGATTTGGGCACACAGGTGATACTTAGCATGGTTTATCTTTCACAAAGGTAATCATTCAGGAAAAATTCATTAGGGTATCAAATCCATCTAGCCACTCTCCATTAAGGGCGCAACAATTTTACTTGCCGGCACCAAAACTTGAGTTTATATCAGGAAATGATTTATAACCACTTATTGCATGTGGGGAAATGGAAGGAAAAGCTTATACGTTCACAACTGATTTCTGCGGCGTCCGCCAGCCGGTCATGCCATGCTTGACTTTAGCCACAAAAACCTCATAAAATCCAAAGATTTATACTACCACAGACACACAGGGATTACTGAAAGTTAGAAGGTTCCACTATGAGCCCTTGCATTCGCATTCTTACGCTGCTCATAGGTTCACGCTTCCTTCTATAGTAATTTATTGCAAACAAACTTTTTTCATTGGGGTGGTATGTTTTTTACTGGGACTTGCATGTGTATTTTCATTTGAACTTGCATGTATTTTTCATTGGCCAACAAAACATATTTATATTGTCTCTTCTTGTTCTCTGTATCCATTCTTTATTATTTTTGTCTGCAGACACACAACCTCTAACGGCAAATTTTGAGAACTTTGGTTTCCCATTATTCTCCTGTTACAGTAATCACATTTAATTGACCTGCACAATACACCTGATACAATAATCAGCAAAAGCTGATTGCGTACAACTCTTTTGGCATGTTATTGTTCTGAATTTTTTCACCATAACTATACCCAAGAAAACACTTGAATTACTTCAGCGGGTCCAGCCCAGTCCTGATAAACCTTATACTTCTATAACATGGATACAGATAAGACCTTCTAAACAGATATCCATAAATAAACTCACTTGGTATGTTAATGACAAGACAGAGCAAATGTACAATCAGGGACCCTTCCTGCTCAGACAACAAAAATATTTATCACAACCCAGGACAGTCTGAAAAACAATCCCTTAAGCATACAAACACTCACCTTCATCACCAAAACACCAAAAATTTTAACGGGACTCTCACCTTAATCCCAATAAAACTTACCATCTATAACACTTTAAAATGGATACAGGAACAGACAAATAAACTTATTTAAAACTGCTAGGTAAACCCGTCAACACAGATTGAGACACCCTTCAAAACACATCTCTCTACACACCACTCAAAACAACTTTTTAAACTCAGGCTTTCCTCAAAAGGTGCCTTTTACCTTGATTCTTACGAGCGCTCAGATTTGAGTGACCGAGGAGTGTTTTTTTCAGGTGCTCAGCTTCCGGTATTTTTGGGTTCCTATTCGGTGCGCCATCTGTAAAAGTTGTGAATAAAAAACACAAGTCTGAGGATATATTTTGCAGAATGACAAATAAGTTTATTGCTTTGTGCGGTACACACACAGAGGAGGGTTTCAAAATAAAACCCTCCCAATGACATGGTGGCATACAGGCCTTATTTAAACACAAAATACTAAACCCACGCCCCCTATACAAGGTTGCGTGTCGTCACTACGTAAACAAAATATGAACATGAACACATCGAGTTAATAACATTATGGGATGCCTAAATGAAATGATTCAGCAATATTCCTTATACAAGCCGGTGACTTTTACTCTACATACGGAACTTCAGGGCCCCCCCCCCTCGGAATGAGACAGAGCCTATCAGTCTCGTATTTTCATAACATTGGCACTTAGCACTCATTCTCAAGGTTTTGTGGCTTAAGCGAACCGCTCAATATCAATTGGAACTTCAGCAGAAAAAAAATGTATTTTAAACTAACGTCCATACCAACTTTCATACAGACAATACCTAAAATGGATGCTGACTTAAAATGGTTGCTTAGATCCCAGTGCTGTTATGTCAAACCCCCCCTTACGTCATATTCTCACTTTGTCAGTAATAAAGATAAGGCGAGATCCACGGGCAGAGAAAATCACTCGAGATTGAAAAGCTCAAAAGCCCTCAAACACAATATAAGAATGGGTGGGTTGTTAGACACATGGAGACTGATGAACCCCACAGCTAAATGGTACTCATTCTATTCGGCCCCACACAAACAATACACACGTATTGACTTTATTTTTATATCTAGAGCACTGATCGGTCGTAAGTGAAAACAGAGATGGATAATTTAACCTGGTCAGACCATGCCCCAGTGTTATTAACTCTAAGGGATCTACACCAAAGACAGGTCAGAGCACGTTGGTGCTTGAACGACCTTCTACTTAGAATCTAAAAGTGCTATAGGGGCTGCTATACGAGACAATTTTTCATTAAACTATAATGAACGTGGAAGATTGCACACTATGGGCCGCGCATAAAGCCACTCTAAGATGTGAAATAATCAGCATTGCTTCATATAGGAAAAGAGAGAAAAACAAGAGGATAAACAGCCTAAACAATAGTATTAGAGAAAATGAGGAGAGTTTTCAACAAAACCCAACAGATGCAGTCAGAGCAAAAATTGACAAAGATAGAACGGAACTTAAAAATATATTCATAGAGGACAATGAAAAAGTAATGTGTTGGACAAACAAGATTTTTTATGAGAAAGGCAACAAAGCAGATAGAACCTGAAAATTCTGCACAGGTGGTACTATAGGTGGTACTATATGCCTGCACACCTTCATTATTTTTTCCCACTTACATCCCCTACTGTATGTGTTGGCGCAACTACGGTCAACTGAGTACGTTCAAACATATACAGTATGGTGGTCCTGCCCCAAGATAATTATTTTCTGGGGAAGGATCAAAAGATTAATACATGGGGTACTAGGACTGGATTTGGCTTGGGATATGGAAACCATGCTTCTATTAAAGCCTATAGAGGGTCTGGAGAGGAAGGCAGATTATATAACAACACAAATCTTATCGGCAGCTAAAGCACTGATTGCAAAACACTGGAACCAGGACACCCCCACGTCTCACAGCAGTAGTGCACAAAATTAACCTTATAATGACTATGGAAAGACTCACCAGTTTAATCCACGATAGATACAACAGTTTCTTGACAATCAGGGATCCCTGGGACACATATACATGGCAAAACCCAATTTGATTTACGATGCGAGACCAGAACTGACCACTAACTGTTATGCAGGTATAGTCACCAACAAGGATGTATGTATAAATACTGTATGCTCCCTGTGTGGAAACCAATGAGGATGCCAACCCCCCCCTACCCCTCCCTACCCTTCGTCACCTATCCTTTTTATTTTCTGTACCCCTCACCCCCCTTTTATGTTTTGAAAAAAATAATAAAACACAAAGTTAAAAAAAAAAATAGTCAGTGATCAAATAGGTTTGTAGATTTTACAGCAGATGATAGGCCGGCAAAGTGGGCCAAGTTGATTTTATCGTATGTCAAATTCTATATTTCTATCCAACCCCTCCTGTTTCCTGTCCAATTCCCCAATTTCTTAAGCAGTTGACAATAAATCGCTATCATTGAGGATGCTCCTGTCGAAGTTAACACTTCTGTTCAAATTAAAGTTGGTATTTTTGTTAAACCACTTGCAGTGAAGTCTTTTGCTCTGAGAAAACCAACCCCTGTCAACAAGTGAGTGAAGCATCCGCTAGTGGCATTAGGATTGGTAGATACTTGTTATCTTCATCAGAATCATCACCTTCAAAATATCAACTGCCAATGTTATCCCCTAATACACGTGCCTTCTCTAAAATAACTATGTTGCTGCTGAAGCCATGTCTCCACTGACAGAAAGTCTAAGCCCTCCTCCTAACTTAATTGTTTGTGACCAATATACAGTAAAAATCAGTCATTTGAAAGAGCAATAAAGTTTGATTTCTGATTCCTTGTTGCACAGATTACTAGAGTCATGGCTGTTATGTTAGCATTGGATCTGTCCTATACCTGCTACTTATTTAGTAATCTTATGCGGGTAAGTGAAGGCTTGTTGCCTACTGTATAACAATTTCATTTAGCTTTCGTTTCACCAGAAAATCCCTTCAGATATGTAAATTAAGCTGCATGACAAAGTCATGAAGGCCACGAAAAATTACATTCTGCCAATTATCCACTACTATGGATATGTGGACAAATGTTCCTGGTCAAACTAATGACTGCATGACCATTGTGGTACACTGGGTATCAACTTCAACAGCTGCACATCCATCATCATCATGATTATATCTGTCTGCTAATGTGGGGTTGAAAGAGGTTATTCACAGGCATGCTGCTTTGCAGGTATGTGTTGCTGGCTTCACTAAGAAACATACTGGTGTCAATCTCTTGGATAAACTGAAGAATGTAATTGTGAAATGGCTGTCCCCTGGTGGACTTTCCTGAGACTTAATTTCAGATAACAGAGCATACAGTACATTGCATGTGCGCTAAATAATCCTTTCAATTTGTGTGAACCACTTAAACCATTTGCAATAGCAACATGGGGAGTGAGCTCAGACAGAGCTAGTCTGAGTTGGTCATACAACTCATTAAACTTATGAAAAATCAGCTGGAGAAGCAAATGAATTATAATAGTTTTAGATACCTTGGCTTTGTTCAACATGTCATTTCTGTGCCTAATGAGGATTAAGGACCATGGGGTTCCCATTATATTGAGATCCGAGCAATACATTTTGGCAACCATGCCTGTCCTGTTTTAGATAGATTTAGCTTCTTTCCTTTCACCAGGCACAGACATAAACACCTGCAAAAAAATCTCCTTGTTGCCAAGGTATCAGCTCAACATATCCTTCATCTTCTCCTGAAACGTCAGTGTCCTTTGCTGTTAGTAAAAGTATTGGTGCAAATCAGCAACAAGCAAGAGAAAAACTGAAATGTAACTGTGCTGTGATGGTAGCATAAGAGAGAGTTACAGAAGAAGATCTTGGCAGGCTTATAAGACATGCCCAAAGATCCTACTTCTAAGACTTAAACAATCTACTCAGTTGGCTGGGCTCAGCCGTTTTAAGTACTGGAAAAAGAGAACTATCTGGAGAACTTTATACAGATGAATTGTGGTTTATTTTACAGTAGCTGTTCACCCATCAGTGTGTACTTGGAGATGATTTTGCACCAGTGGACAACCTTGAAAGGGACCGTAGCAGTATACTGTACTACTCCCAAAAAAGATTTATAATCGAGTAGTCATCAAAATAAACTACAGTATGTTTGATTAATACAGTTAATGTAAAATTGAAAAGGAAAAGATAGATATGACAATGCTAATAGTGATGATGATGATCAAGATAAGAAAGATGAACCATAATCCAAATAAATAATCATAGTTGCTGCTTGATACTGATATAATAATCACTCACTCATCAATCACTCATCTATGTCACACACACGATTTGACTTGTGAAGTTGGGATAGGGGGAATAAATACAGACAGATACACATCCAATAGACAGTGAAAATAATATGTCTATTTGTATATTATTGGCAAAATAAGTTGGGAAGGTGATGGTGCATGTAGTCATTTTGAGGGACCCAAACAAGCCAGCAATCAAACAACCTTGCCAGTTATATACAGTATGTAACATCCATATTGGTACAGTGCTTGGCTTGTTCTATATGTACAGTATGTTCTAGCTGATTAATCTATGATATAATCGTGGGAGGAAGGGCTCACAAATATACACCTTTTTATTTTTTTTGCAATGTAAAAAATCTATAGTTGTCAAAGCAGATGCCCTCATGGTATCCGGCAACAGGTGCTCAGCAACAGTCAAATACCTTTTGATATCTTGTTTCAAGACCACACGAATGCCACTACTTCATGCATCTCAAAAGTGTATACAGTACATATACATGTACATTGAACAGAACAGTGTTTTCTGACTGCTGCCACAGCAATCGGTGAGAGCCTGAGTCTTACACAAAATGTTTCCCCTATTGCTGACTGAGCTAACTGACTAAGGTGCCGGCAATGTCATCCTGTTCATGGCTTATCAATTCTACCATCAGCACTTACTTCACCAGCACCACCACCGCTATGATCAACAGTGCAGTTGCCAACTTGCCAGTGGCACCATTTAATTTTAGTCTCAATATAACATACTTGATTTGATTGAATGGTCACAGTAGTCTCCAACTACAGCTCAACCCCGTTATAACGCGATCCGTTACAACGCGAATCCGCTTATAACGCGATGCAAGCGTGGTTCCCAATTTTCGTATTTATGAATACTTTACAACACGATTATTGGTATCTTAAATACTTTATTGTACAATGCATATAATTGTACATTATTTCTAACGCGATCCGCTTATAACGCGATGTGATTCTTTGACCCCAAGCACAGCGTTATAAGGGGGTTGAGCTGTAGTAGTCTTTCCCTGTCTTACTGTACCTGGAAATGACATCTGTCATACACTCCGTTTCCAACATAATATACATGATTTCATTAAATGGTCCGCACCCAATTGTGGGTGGGAGGGAGGCCCCATGCACTAACTTCTTTAATTTATTTCCTCCCCCTGTGCACAGAAATTTTGGGGGAGAATTCTGCCGTAGTAGTGCAGTCTAGAAATTGAATGAGAGAAGTGAGAGAAGTGAGAGCATGAGACAAAGTTGCTTCGCAACAAATTCACATTTACATCACAGTCCAAAACCAATTGATACATTTTGGCAAAACGAAAACCCAACCAACAAAAGATCTGATGGTATCTATCAGATTCCAGTTAGACATATTGTACACAATCTTAGCAAGCTCAAAACTCAGTTCCACAGTATTATATATTTACTGTACAATATATATTTAATTGGGCCAACTGGGGTGCTACTGGAAAAGCGACCACAAATATACAGCAGTAAACCAAGTCACCCTAATACACATACAATATGACAAATTATTTGATTAATTTCTAAAAAAAAAATCTTTTCATAAGTTCAACCATTTGGCCAAAACATGTTAAGTCTGCAACCAAGTCAAGAGGCTTCTTTGTTTCCTATCTATCAGATTTTACATCAATGCAAATTTTTATTTCCACTTTACTAACGTAAAAACAAATTCACCTATCTGCCTTCAATTAACGAAATTTAGTTGGTGTAGACACCAGAAGCAAAATGGTGGAGTGCATACGCAAACATTGTTTTACATGTCTACATCATATTCATATTAAGCCCTTAAGACATTTGTTACCACCGTCTCTCCCAGAGCTAAACTCTAAGGGACCTACATTATATGACGGCCTGTCAATGAAATACATTTTCAACATCAGAATTTACAATATGTAAAACAAAAAACAAAGATACTGTAAGTTGTTCTTCAGTCGGAGGTTTAATAGTGTCAGACTTTAAACCCTATTTTATATGGTAAAAATCATTAAATGTTTGCATTCAAATAAATATATTATAAGGCTTTAAAACTGTTAAAATATGATTTCTTGTTTTTGTAAAGGTGGACAGAGGTTAACTAAAAACATGACTTAACCACAAATATTTTGCTGCTTGAAAGGTTTCTGGGAATTCAATACCACAAACCAAAAAAATTCAGTTAATTGATTTATTTATAAAAAAGAAAAACATCAGCAATAAGCAATATAATTTAGAAGCCATGCTGGAAATATACTATTTCTCTGATAAACTTTCTGTATTAACATGATGGTATGAGTATATAGATATATATACTGTATATATTCACACGAGGGAGATATGTAGCCAAGTCCCCTTACCCTGCCTCCAGTATGGGGGATCTGTTAAGTGGTTCCATGGAGCTCCGCATAATCGAAAGGTGGGACGGCCATTTTGCAATTTGCACATGCGCAGAACGGCGAGGCACACATGCGCAATGGGGGAGATGGCGCCCATCTTAGTGTTGCTCCGCAGATGCAGCTGTGGAACTACAAGTCCCAGAATCCCTAGAGGGGGGGACTGTACCACATGGGACTGCCCAGCCAATAGGATTGTAGCATGGGGGAAAACAGGATATCCTCCGCATGCAGGGAGCATGTGCGCCAATCTGGACGGAGTAGGCAAAGAAGAAGGCAGTGTCTAGGGAACAGTGTTTCCTAGCCTAGGCCTAGATCTTGCCCCCTAGGCCCCAGTTAGGCCCTGAGCCATAGTAGAGGTGTTGCAGGGAAGGCCCCAGATAGGGACTCTTCCCCTTATTGATATTTCTGCATCAGTGATGGAAGGCCACACAGTGTTCTGTGACCTGGGATCAGGCCGCAATATCCTAGAACATTCAGATGAGACCCTCTGGCTGGAGCTCACTTCACGAGGAGGATCGGGACCCTTAGGAGAGAGGGGATTTGTGTTGGAGGCCCCGCTACATGGAACCCGCTCCAATCCATTGTGACAAGCAGCACCTGTGTACTGGAGTACCCAGGCAGGTACCCAACGTGCACCTACATCCACAGGTGGTAGCACTACCTCACATTTAGGTGGGTCTTTCTGGGACAGTACACAAGGGTTATTGGTGCCACAGCACCCTCAGTACTTTGTGGGAACCACCAAGTGTTGGGTCACTGAGGTTATACTGTGGGTCACCAACACTGGGTTCTAACAACCCAAATGGCGGCTGTACACCTTAACATCACCAAGTGGAGAACACAGAAACCAAATCGACTACATCCTGTGTCAAAAGAAGTGGCAGAGCTCGATCTTGGGCGCGAAGACATACCCTGGTGCTGATTGCAGATCAGATCACCAACTGCTGGTAGCCACTGTCAAACTCAGATTTTGCAACACCAAACCAACGGCAGCCGCAAAGAAATTCGACATAGACAAGATCAGCCCTAGCTACGCAGTCGAAGTAAATATCAGTAACAGATTCAACCTCCTCCCTACAGAAGAAAGGCACCCAGACGAGATGTGGGAAGAAGTGAAAGCATGCGTTATCGAAACAGCCTTAGAATATGTCCCGTACAAGGAACCATCGAAATAAGCCCAGTGGATTTCTAATTTGATCATCAGCATTGCAGAAGAGAGAAGGAAGGCCAAAGCGTTTGGGAACAGAGAAGATTTCAGAAGGCTGAATGCAGAATTCCAAAGAGAGGCCAGAAAAGAGAAAGAGAACTACTGGAATGAACAGTGTCAGAATATGGAGGAAGCAAGCAGGAAAGGTCATACTCGAGAACTCTACACCCACGTGAAGAGGGCACGGTCAACATTCAAGGCTCGGAAGGCAACAGTTTGTTGGAGCAATGGCCAGGAATTGCATGACCAGCAAGCAATACGCGATCGGTGGAAAGAATACACAGAAAGGTAGTACGAAAGTGAACATCAGAACCATCCAGCGGAGGAGAATGAGACACTGGAACTGGAGCCAGATATTCTGGAGGAAGAAGTTGTATGGGCAATTAAGCAATTAGCCAACCGAAAAGCCCTAGGAATCGACAGCATACCAGCAGAATTGCTGAAGCCCATACCAGCGGCAGCATTAACAGCGTTATGTCAATGTATATGGAGCACGTGTGAGTGGCCAAAAGAATGGAAAAGAGCAGTATTCATCCCAATTCCGAAGAAGGGTGACACGAAGGATTGCTCGAATTACCGCACCATAGCCTTGATACCACATGCAAGCAAAATCCTTCTGAAGATTATCCAACAATGCTTGCATACAACTGTCGATGGGGAAATGCCAGATGAGCAAGATGGCTTCAGGAAAGGCATAGACACTCATGATCACATTGCCAACCTTCGATGGATTATGGAAAAAACAGGGAGTGTCAGAAAGATTTCTACATGTGTTTCATCGATTATTCGAAGGCGTCTGATGTAATTGAGCACAACAATCTCTGGAGCTGCCGGAAGGAACTGGGCATACCATCACATCTGACCGAACTCATAAGATCACTCTATCAGGACCAAGAAGCTACAGTCTTAACGCCATATGGTGACACAGATTGGTTCAAGATCAGAAAGGGCACACGCCAAGGATGCATCCTATCACCAGCAGCTTTCAACATGTATGTAGAAGCTCAAAGAAAACGAAAAGTAATCACCGGCGCCAAAATTCAAATGGTAAATATTGTCACCAATTCTCACTGTCCTGGATAATATCCAGACTTGATTTCCAATCCGAGAATGTAATCCAGTTTGCGCAAACCAGGCTTGCTTCTTTCGCTCTGGCTCTCCTCAAGATACTAACTTGATATATACGTTGGATACAATCTGTGCTTTTGCCTTCTCTCCGACGTTCACGAACCCCACATGATGCTCCTGATTGAATCCAACCTCCTCCTTCTTGTAGTTAAACACCATGCACCGGAACAGTCCCACCGTTAAAGTAGGCCTGCTTAGGACTGTAGTTCACTTACAGAGTTCTAGCATGTAATGGCCGCAGCTCTCTGGTCCTTTGCGCATGTGCGACTGCACTGCGCATGCGTGGCCACATTCAAGATGGTAGCTCCCTGCAATGGAGACGCCAGGAGCGTCAAGCAACTCAATAGCCTCGCCGGCTGCCACACGCCCCCGCATGCCTCATAGCCCTCACCCCATCTGTCCGGCGGGTCCTATGCCAACTCCGGCGGTGCCCACATGCCCCGCCATTCCCCTGCTGCAGTGGAGGTAAGGGGAAGTCTAGGTAGGGGGCGAGGGGTAGCCCAAAGGGAGACCTGGCACACATATTGCTGTATTACAGAGCTTTCAATGCAACCAACCATTTTCTACTGCTGGACACTCCACGGTCACACACGTATGTTTGATCTATGGTAAATATGAATGCACAATGTAGGAAGAGAGAGCATTTTAAAATCCATTAAATTGCCTTAAAGAATTAAATAGAACTTAATATTTGGGAATATCCACCAGCAAAAATAGTGTTAAATATAATTAACTTATTTTATTTAAAGAAAAAATGTTTTTTTAAAGTGGTTCTTTATTATGAGAAGAAACACAGCAACAATTAATCTGGTCTGGGTTGCTTGCACCACATAGCACATATACTCAAGGCACTGGATACAAAATGAATCACGTTTCAGATTTGAAATTATAACATCATAAATTAAATATCATTAAAGAAGGTACCATTCTGTTCAAAAGGTACTATTATCTGTTTTTGTTTGTGTATTTGAAAAAAAATGTACAGAATGACTGTCATACTAAAAGCATACAATACATGTTCGTAATATTTATCTTCTTAATATAAGATATCACAATCCAATGTTAAGTAGTGTAACAGGTTTTTCCCTGATCTCTGGCAGTCTTCCTCTGTTACAAGGTGTGTAGTGCTGAGTACCTGCTTGTTCACAGGATGCTGAACTTTCCGCCGGTTGTATGGGGAAGACAGGTCCGGCTTTTGGGGTGATGTTTAGCTCTGCTCTCTGTGGTTCAGCGATTCCATCTCTTGCAGGCTCCAGGAGTGCCAGAGACAATCCCTGCAGGAGAACCCTCTGATATTCCCTGTGATAGATTGTAGTCTCGGGCAAGAAAATATAAAACATCTGGAACTTTATTCTCACACCAACAGGGTATTAGCATACAACTGGTGCAACTTCTTGTTCCCTCCACAGGGGGGTCCCAGGACTCAACTCCCAGGCATGGGCCCCAGTCCTAACTCTTACCCTACTCCCTGGTGGCGTAAGAGGTATAGTCCTCACTCCTACTCCCGAAGGGAGGGGATGTAAGGTGGCAAGAGCTCTGCGCACACTCGTCCGTGGGACAGTCTCTCTCAGGGAGAGACAACTGACTAAATTTACATGTACAGTCCCCTAAGTACCCTGGGGGAGGGACCTAGGTCTGAGCCCAGAATTGGGCAGAACACATGCCTCCCCCCCTCTACCACCCCCCCCCCCCGTCACCCAAGGGAGCTGCTCACTACAGGGGAAAACCCCGGATTGGGCCTAACACTGCCTGAACTGATACCATGGCTTATGTGTTAGGGAGGGTAGATCAGTAGCCAAAACCAGACATGGCTACACTAGTATATTAAACAACTGATATGACATTTGTATAAAGTGTGCATATGTCTTAAATCACAGAATACTGTAAGTGTGCACAAAAATATTTAATTCTTTATTAATAGGACAATTCGGATCTGGACTAAATTCTAAGACATTCATTAAAGATTGATATATTCCTATTAAAGCAATATGATATATATATATATATATATATATATATATATATATATATATATATATATATATGAAACACGAAAAAATGCCTGCAACAGACCATAAATAAGACGTGCTAAAACCAGTAAGGTAAAGTGTGCAATATCTACACTACTGGCGGTGCTAAGGGATGTGGAATATATGAAAAAAGAAAGAAAATATATATAGTGCAAATCTTTTTCTGCAGAGTTAAATACAATAGGCCTTTATATGATGCTGCATAACTTATGCTCTGTTTTGGAGAGGTATGCATTCCTTAGATTTGTATCTTTTTGTTATAGACAGATACATATGAAGTAGCTATTTTAGTGGTGCCAACAATCAGATAAGAAACGTAGCGTCTTAAAGTTACATTTCACTGATCTACTAGTTTTTCTTACCTAACATATGTTACTGTCTACCTGTCAATGGCTGCTGCTAACTAAGATTATAGATAATTGATGTTTATAAATCATCAAGTAGCTATCAAGAAATGCAACAATTGTTTAAGTAATTTGGTCAGTTTCTTGGACTGAAACTGTAAAAATTATAAATTACTGTACAGTATTTAACATTTGAGATTAGACATTGAGAATTGTAAAGTGGCCTTCTTTGTTAAGGACCCTTTGGAGATTATTCTCTACACTTTAATAGTGCATACTTTGAGAAGCTCTTTGAAGCTCTATCCAAGACCTAATGTGATTCTATCTATCTAACAGAGCTAGCAGAAGCACCGACTGTGAAATGTCTCAAGGCTCTGTAAGCAGCTTTTCTAACCTTTTGAGACATTTTACATTATACTGTATATGGTTAAGACAAGCAACAAAGAAAATTTATTTGTTCTGTATCTCTTTTGATGTACTGTAACGGGTGGATGACATGTTGCTAATTAAGATCTGTCTTGAGGGTTCAAGAGTATGGCATCCTTTAAGTTTGTGAACTCAAGTAAAAACATTGATGTTAATTAAGTAATCATCCTTGAAGAACATTGCATTACTGGCCAATAATGCCCTGGCTAGAAGAGTTGAATGCCCGAGGCGAAGCCGAGCGACTTTAACACAGCCAGGGCATTATTGGCCAGTAATGCCCTGTTCTGAGGGGATTATTACTATTATAGGCTAAATGTAGGCTTATTTTTAATTTTTTTTAATTTTTCATAAAAATGATACATTTTTGTAGTCATATTGATTTGTATCAGCATGATTGTCTACATTCTTATGCTTTTACTGCAAGTTTATTAAAAGTAAATTGTACATATACACAGACACACACACACACAGACACACACACAGACACACACACACACACACACACACACACACACACACACACACACACACACACACACACACACACACACACACACACACACACACACACACACACACACACACACACACACACACACACACACACTGCAACCCCCCCATATACACAAACACACCCTTTGCAGTCCCCCCTACACACTGTGCAGCCCCCCTCCTCTACACCCACAAAACACACTGCAGCCCTCCTCCACCCTGTACACTCACAAAACACACACAACACACAGCAGCCCCCCTCTAAACCCACAAAACACACTGCAGACACACACACACTAACAAAACAGACTGCTGCCCCCTCTACATCCATAAAACACACACCAGCAGCCCCCTCTACACCCACTGCAGCCCCCTGTAAACGCACACACTGCAGACACACACCAACAAAACACTCTGCACCCCTCCTCCACCCACAAAACACACACTGAAGCCCCACACACTGCAGCTCCCCCTCTACAAGAACAAAACACACACAGCAGAAACACACCAACAAGACTCTGCTGCCCCCTCTACACCCTCACCAACAGAAGACACACACAAATAAAAGACTTTGCTGTCCCCTTTACATCCACAAAACACACAAACCTTTCCCTTCACTCTCCTGTACAGAGCACTCTGCAGACAGGGTGAGGGAGGAGATAGTGCCTTGCTGGTGGCTTCTGTCCAATCACCTCCCCTGTCTAAGTGCAAATTTCACTCTTTGTGAATGAAACCTGAAAGCTGATTGGCTGAAAAACTTGGCAAGCTGCCACAAATTACGGGCCATTACTGATTGGATAATGCCCGGAATTTTAACCAATCAGAGAGCAGGGATTTCAATAATGCCCTAAATTTACCAGCTTTAGCCTACTGTATAATATAGCTTTACAGTGTTTAGAATCTACATTATATTACAGAATAGAATTTTTAAAAAGTGAAACAACTAAAAATGAATGAAAGAAGTGGCTAAATCACCCTAAGCTAAAGAGCGCTTAACCCAAAATCCAACAATAAAGAATAAATGTGCACAAGTACCAATGTGTGACTAACAAACTAAGAGTATAAGTGCGAAGTGTGAAATATAAAATATATAAACCAGAGCTGCCTAAGGTGTCCCACAATACAAGTATCTCATCAACTCGCATACATGACAGTGAATGGGGAATAAAGGATACCTGGCGCTCAATGCCAATAAGTCCATGGAGTGAAAAAGTACATAAAGGTACCCCCCTTGATAGTCCAAAATTTTGAACAGTTGGAGTGGAGGTGGTCTTGACTAGCCAAATAAGGATGTTCCCCCTACAAGAGGTTAAAAAGGACACACCATAGCGCAGTACATCAAAACTTTACACATAACCAAATGGACCATGCATAATGACGTCACTTTCTCAAAGGAACTTTCTCAAAGATTCCTTGAGAAAGTGACGTCCCCAAGTCACGAAACGCGTTAGGGTGGGAGGAGCTTAGAGGATCCGTCGGCAGGGGAGTCTCGAGCTACACAGGCGGCGCATAGAGTGTGACGTCACCCAGCTAAGCGCCAGAACACACCGGAACACACTGCGGTCGGCAGCAGGCAGCAGGCAGCAGGAGCGTGAGTGTGTTAGCAGCAACTGAGGGACAGCGTCACCACCGTGGTTGGGCGGTAGGGTTAAAGACTCCTGCGCAAGTTGCGGATGGCATCTGAGTATTGATTTTAATCACATCTAGCATGTGAGTGTTTATTGGGCTTATGTTAGCCAGTGTTTTAATAAATTGTTGTGCAGTCTACACCATCTCTGCTTCTTCTCTCTCCACATTTGGGCCATCTATGGTTGTGAGTCCTAAAAGCACCAGGGCGCAGGAGATTGAGGAGCCACACGTGGGATTCGTGTCACCAGTAGAAGAGGACAAAGCACAGATTCCTCAACCACATCTCAACAAGAGATTTCTTGTAAGTAGGCATTATGCATGGTCCATTTGGTTATGTGTAAAGTTTTGTTGTACTACGCTATGGTGTGTCCTTTTTAACCTCTTGTAGGGGGAACATCCTTATTTGGCCAGTCAAGACCACCTCCACTCCAACTGTTCAAGATTTTGGACTATCAAGGGGGGTACCTTTTTGGACTTTTTCACTCCATGAACTTATTGGCATTGAGTGCCAGGTATCCTTTATTCCCCAACTAAAAATGAATGCATCTACAAAAACTTAAATTACTTTATTATAAAATGATCTTCAATGTCCTCACTGCTATTGACTGGAGTGTTATGCCTTACATAGGGCCTGTCTTCATTGCATAATACATTGTAGATAGCCACATGTTAACTCAACCAATCAATTAGATTGTAAGCTCTTCGGGCAGGGACTCCTTTTCCTAAATATCACTTTTATCTCTGAAAGTACTTCTTCCCATTATGTGTTATTTGAATTATTTGTTATTTATATGTGTAATGCACTATCCCCCACCCCCTTTCCCCCACACCCACGGTGTGTGTGGTGCAATATCTGTGGCTTACAGGAGGTCTGAGCCTCTGTTGCAGGGAGCCTGGGGTGTATCCTGGTACGGTGTTCTTCAGCACCTCCACCTGTAACGGATTCTACTGTGTGGAATTATCCATTACAGGACACAGGACACATGATATATGTATATGTATATATATTTATATATATATATATATTGTGACAGATATGAGGGAACAGTAGTGAAAAGAGGACATTACGGCCCTAAATTAGAGCAGGGTTTCTGCTCCACTCCACGGTTTGGAGATTTACCAAGGGGAATCCAGACCGGGACTTCTAGCTCCCCCAGCTTTCACAGGACTGGAGCAGCTGATTGAGCAGAGAGATGATTAAAAGGTTGCTCAAAACAGAGCAAGACAGGGCTGTTTTACTCTCAAGAGGAGGGTGTGCTGAAAAGCTGTGTTATGCTGAGAAAAGACTTTTGTTTTGTTTGTTTTATTTACTCCTGTTATCTGCTGTAGCATTTGTATGGCAAAATAAACAGGCCAAGCTTTTCACCTCTGTGTCAGAAGACTGTCTCCTCTACCTGGAAGGCTGTGTGAAAGTGCTGATCCTTGGACAAAAGGTACAGAGCAAGAAGGTACTTTGTCACATATGGTAGAGAATGCGGGCATCACACTGACAAGCCTGCAAGATGCAAAAGGGAATAGAGGAAGTAGTCACAGCCCTGATCCAAGCCACATCTACACAGCAAGAAACCAACAGCAGGCTGGCTGAGGGTTATGCCACACAGCAAGAAACAAACAGCAGACTAGCTGAGAGTAATGCCTTATAGCAAGAAACTAATGCCACACAGCAGGAAAACATGGCAATATTGCAGAGACTGGTGCTGGCCCAGGCTGAAGATCATCAACTGCTCAGAAAGGAGCAGCAAAATACCGCCCATGCTTTACATCAGGAGATCCAGGGCCTATCTGAGAGGCTTACCGGGTATGCCGCAGAAGCACATCCTAAGGTGTTAGAGTGAGTAACTACCTGCAAAAGATGGTGGCTGCAGATGATGTAGAGGCCTACCTGATGGCGTTTGAGAGGACGGCGGAGAGAGAAAAATGGCCTGTGGCTGAATGGGCAAGTCTGCTAGCACCATTCCTGTGTGGGGAGGCCCAGAAAGCATACTATGATCTGAAACCAGCTCAAGCCAGTGATTACAGCGAGCTGAAAAAGTAGATCCTGGCGTGCCTAGTGGTGACAACGGCGGTCCGTGCCCAGAGGTTTCATTCCTGGACCTACAACCTGGATAAAGCCACAAGATCACAGATGTTTGACTTAATACATCTTGCCAGAAAGTGGTTACAACCGGAAATCAACACATCCAGCCACATTGTGGAGCAACTAGTGATGGACCGATTTCTGAGAGGCTTACCTTTTGCCCTTTGTCACTGGGTCAGCCAGAGTGATCCCCAAATAGCTGACCAGTTAGTCGCGTTGGGAGAACGGTACAGTGCAGCTGGAGAATGGCTTCAACCCCCTATCCAAGGGCATCCTCAGAACCGGAAGGTCCAGAGCCCCAGCAAAATTGGTAAGACTGTTCAGGGAAAAGGGGAAATTTTGATGAACAGGTTGGGGTCTATAACCCCAGGGACATAACCACAAGAGAAAGGAACTTTGTTAAGTGGGAAGAACCATATAAGGGACTATGCTGTAAAATGTTTTAAATGTCGAGAGTTTGGACATATGGCAAAGGACTGTCCCAGAATGTTTGAACCCATGGAATGTAATGTGGGTAGTAATAATGAGGATGATTACTCACTGTATGCCCAAACTGTGTGTTCTGCAAACAAAAATGGTTGTCTGAATAGTTACCCTTGGTGTTTCGTGCAGGTAGAGGGAAAAAGGGTTCAGGCATTACTTGATTCAGGGAGTATGGTTACCCTCATAGACCCAGATTTGGTAAATGGTATTCAGGTAGATGACTCTCAACAGATTGATATTTCCTGTATACATGGGGATGTACATAACTACTCCACTGCTGAAGTACAGGTTGAGTCACAGTGTGGCTCTGTAAATTGGCTAGTTGTTCTTGTACAAAAATTAGCCCATGACATGATTATTGGAAGAGATTTTCCCCATTTTCTAAATTTATGGCCAGCTGCTGAAAAACTGGCCACTAGTTCGTCAGATGAATGTAATGATGATTTCCCATTTGCTGACATTTTGGGAGACAATTTAGACAGCACAAATAAGTCTGGGACTAAACAGCCATACCCTGTAAAAGCACTAATGGGTAACAACCCAGAACAAAATGGTGCCGGACCATCAAATAGACCGGAACCAGACATTGACCTTATTGATTTAGAGGTTAGCCCAGGTAACTTTAAGAGTTCCCAGTGGTCTGATCCCACTTTGTCAGTATGTGGTATATGGGAGAGTGAACCCCGCAGTGTCCGGTGCTCTAAGAACCCACTGGTTAAACCGGGTGTATATAAAAAAAAACTTTAGAACAGTCTCTGACACATATGATGAAAGATGGGCAACTAATCAGGCATAAAAGTCCTTAATAGATAGAAACGAATGAAAGGCACATATAACGGGATAACAGACTTAAACCTAGGTGGGGGACTAGTGCACAGGAGATAGTTGGAGACAAGATGAGAGGCAACCCTAAGCTACCCCTCTCGTGTACTCAAGCGGCTATCGCCTGCTGCCCTTACCTGACCCGGTGTCTTCACTGCCCGTGCCTGGCCGGTCTCAGCTGCTCGAGTGCCGCGCTGGTATGTGACGTCATCTCCGAGGGCCGACAGCAATGCTGTGGATGATGATAGCGTGCGTTGCATTCCTGCGCTCCTGGACGTCCCAATGAATGGTGCGAAGGGCGAGTCCAGACGCACTCATCGGAAGGGGAGGGTAGAAGCCAGCTCCCTGCTCTGGATAGTAGCTTGCGTGCTCCACACAAATGGATAAAGTAGAAAATGTGCTTTGTAGGTGGTCACTGCGACAGGAACTCAGCCAAGGAAGTAAATAAATAAAATCAGCTTTATTAAACTAGAGTGCTGCACATCACATAGAACACCTCTGACACGTTTTGTTCCATGGTGGAACTTTATCAAAGAGTAAAAAATCTCTCAACACTGATATCTTATATATACAGATCCTCTCCCACGATTGGTTAAAACATAATTGCAAACAGGAGATGGCAATCAGTTAATTATGCTAATGGGCCATAGGAGGACTATTGACAAAATGGTGCCGGACCATCTAATAGACCGGAACCAGACATTGACCTTATTGATTTAGAGGTTAGCCCAGGTAACTTTAAGAGTTCCCAGTGGTCTGATCCCACTTTGTCAGTAGCCCGAAATTCCATTTCAGTAAGGAATGGAACCCCTACTAATCCAGACAGACCCTTGTCTTATCCTTACTTTGTGGTGGATAATGATCTGTTGTATCGCCTTAAGGAAAAACAGTCTGTTAGAGTAAAACAGTTATTAGTGCCAAAAGCGTATCAGCGCACTGTGTTATGCCTCGCACATAGCCATGTACTAGGTGGTCACCTAGGGGTTGAAAAGACTAAAGAGCGTATTCTCAGGAGTTTTTACTGGCCGGGGTTGATGGCAGCAATAATAGATTATTGTTCATCGTTTCCTGAATGTCAGCTCACTGCCCCTTTGCCAGCGTACCGTAGTCCGTTCGTACCCCTACCAATAATTTGAGGCCCATTTGAACGCATTGCTATGGATTTTGTTATCCCTTTAGGGAAGTCAGCCAGGGGGCATCAGTACATACTGGTGATATTAGACTATGCGACCCGATATCCTGAGGCAATCCCTCTATGCACGGCCTCAGCAAAATCTATTGCTAAAGAGTTAATGATGATGTGTAGTCGGGTGGGGATTTCCAAGGAGATCCTATCAGATCAGAGTGCTCCATTCATGTCTCGGGTAACCAAGGAGCTATGCAAACTTCTCCACATTAAACAGTTAAAAACCTCTGTTAACCACCCACAAACTTATGGGTTGGTGGAGCGGTTCAATAAAACCCTAAAGGCAATGCTGCGGAAAGTAATTGATAAGGATGGAAAGAACTGGGATTTTCTGTTACCTTATTTAATGTTTGCTATTAGAGAACTGCCCCAAGCATCTACTGGGTTTTCACCATTTGAATTGTTGTATGGTAGACACCTTAGGGGGTTACTTGACATAGCCAAGGAGACATGGGAACAGGAGACTACACCCCATCGCAGAGTAATTGAGCATATAACCCAAATGCAGGAACGCATGGCAGCCATTATGCCTATAGTGCGGGAACATATGGAAAAGGCCCAAAGTAACCAGCGGAATAGCTATAATAGGAATGCTAGGGTCCATAGGTTTCAACCTGGAGACAGAGTCCTAGTGTTAATCCCCACAGTAGAAAGTAAATTTCTGGCAAAATGGCATGGGCCATATGAGGTTATTGAAAAAATGGGTGAGGTAAATTATAAAGTGAGGCAGCCAGGCAGACGAAAGCCTGAACAAATATACCATGTGAACTTACTCAAGCCCTGGAAAGAAAGGGAGGTTCTAATTACTGTGGAAACCACTGCCTTCCCCGCTAGGAAAAACCCAGATCCAGAAGTGAACATATCAAAGGCCCTGTCTATACACCAGGCACGGGAAGTCAAGGAATGTGTTAAATTAAATAAAAGGGTATTCTCTTGGTTAAATCTAGTGTGGTGAGGTAACGGGCTTTCCCAAGTCTCTCCACTAGCTCATCAGACCTTGGCATGGGGTAGGAATCAAATTTTGAGATATCATTCAGCTTGCGATAAACGTTACAAAACCTTACAGTCCCATCAGGCTTTGGTACAAGCTCAATAGGGCTGCTCCAGTCACTTTGTGACTCCTCAATCACCCCAAGCTCTAGCATTTTCTTAACCTCTGCTCTAATGGCCTCTCTACGAGCTACAGGTATTCTATAAGGCTTAAGATTGACCCTTTTTCCTGGTTTGGTTATAATGTCATGCCTAATAACCCTAGTCCTTCCTGGTGTTCCCAGTCCCCTGGCCATGCCGTGTCTTATTCCTGTCAGTGACCCCGGTTCCCATGTTCCCTGTCTCTTGGCCATGCCGTGTCCGCATGGGGTGTACAAGTGCCATGGTTGCACAAATTGTCAGCACATGATTCTTGGCAAAAGTTATGCACACCCATATAGTGGGAAAGCCACCAAAATCAAAGACTTCCATAATTGTGAAAGCCGCTGTGTGGTTTACTTTATTCGTTGCCCATGCGGCCTGTACTATGTGGGGAAGACCACTCGCATGCTTAAGGAAAGGATTTGCTTGCACAGATCCACTATCAGGAAGGCACTGTTGGAATCCAGCAACATTGATAACCATAAGCTCCAACCAGTTGCGAGACATTTAAAAAAATTCAAGCATGGTCTCGTCATGATGCGCTGCATGCCCATACTACAAGCCCATGTATCAGCACGGGGTGGAGATAGGGGGAGACTGCAGCTTCAGTTGGAATGAAGGCTTATCTTTGAGTTAGACACCATGGCCCAAAGGGGCTTGAATGAGGACTTCAAACTGGGTTGTTTTCTTTTATTTATCCCCTTTTTGAATATTTAAGATATGGTTCACATTATCCCTAGAGTCCTTAACATTATGCATGTCTGTACCTCCCTTCCCTGCCTTCCTTTTTCTCCCCTTCCCCTCCCTCCCCCTTCCCCCTCCCTCTTTCTCCCCCTCTTCTCCTTCTTCTTTCCATCCCTTTTCCCCTCCTTCTCCTCTTTGCTTCCTGACGTTCTGTCTATTTCTGCTATCCTAGTTGCTGTAGATTTATTATGCATTTATCACTCATGAGTATTTGACTATTATTGCCATACATTGTATATAAGCCTACTCCTTTACTAGTCAGTTTGCCTCAATTGCCCCAATGTATTCTGCTACACTGTGTAATTTTGTTTTTATTCCCTACACCCTTCATTCACGGTTGTTCCCCACTGTTTATTTTTAGGATACCCTTGTAGATCTCCTCCGTGACTCCATACACAAAAGCATCAGACTTGCCATTCTTGGACTGTTCCTGATATGCTGCATCAATGACTGCTTGCTGCAGAATTTATGCTAAAGATAAAGGATCCTATGATAACTTTCTCATTACCAGATGTGTTGTCGTGCTTATACTGACTCCGAGGAGACTGCACATGCGCATTGGGGAGCACTATGAATTCCCCTGTCTTTCAGGACGGCGTCGCGGCTACCAGGGACTAGTCGCCATGGCTATCAGGGATGCAAATTTCCAACATGTGGACTGATATAGCTCTGTTTACTTTTTCAGTTCTCTGCTGCTTTTCCTGCCAAGGCTAAGACAGCTTTAGTGCGACGGCAGATCATGAGGGATTGATCATGGATCATTTTTGCATAACCAATCAGAGTAGCTGATGGTCACTTAGGTGTGGGTTTTAGGGGGTATATAAGGTTTCCACGGCCAGTAGTCTACAGCCCTGCCCTGAGGAAGGTCCCTGTGAGGACCGAAACGTTGGTCTTGTTTGTGCTGCTGTCTACTTTGAATACAGGTTTTCTCATCTACCACTTAGTGCTGTCCTTTGTTTACTTTTGTTGAGCTGACTACCGATTATATATATATATATATATATATATATATATATATATATATATATATATATATACACATATATACACACTTATACAATAAACACACACACTGGAATTACCCATTACAGGACATATACATATATATACACATATATACACACATACAATAAACACACACATTTTTTAAAACATAAAATAACAGCTTTACTACAGAACCAGAGTATGGCTACTGATAACAGCCTACCCGCCAGGCCTCGCACGGCCGTAACCACCCACCAAATGTCCCACACCCCTTTCCACAGTCTCCACAGTAGCTGACGGGGCCCTCAGGCACCCAACCACCCTGGTGTCCACAAGGAGATAACCCCTCACCCTTATATGTGGTCAGCACAGCCACTATAGTGTGTGTTGGTGCACTTGTGCGTGGGGTACCTGCCGGGTGGTCCATGCCTGGGCACGCTGCATCCTGCGGTGGGGTACACAGACCCAACGATGCTCCGCGACACCGGTGCTTCTGCCTCCGCGTGGGATGTCCTCTCAAGAATAGTCTCTTCAGTGGGGTGGTCTGGTTCCAGACCACCAAGGGCCAGGATGCTGCTGTGTCCTGGCTGAGTCCCTCAATACAAGCTACAGGGGCAGTATCCCTATTTATGGTCTGTCACTGTAGCAGCCACAAATTGAGGGGAGCTGGGCCTAGCCTATCTGGTCTCTGCCCTAGTGCAAATGCCACAGGCAACTGCACACACACCCTACCCCTTCGGGGTCCAGCTTCCAACTCCTAACTGTCCTCACAATCCTAACAGTCCTAACTGTCAGCTCAACTAACATTCCAATCTCCCCTCAGGAGATTCTAGCAGCTCTATTGGTAGCCTGGCAACATGTGGTCTGCAGCCTGAAGGTAAGAGGGAGACCTGGCTACATATGATTATCACATGTATTACTGCTGTGAAGCGCTATGTACATGACTGGCGCTATATAACTAAAAATAAACATACACATTAGTTAATTCACCACGTGCATACAGCTCTTACTGATAACGTCGGACACCACTGGAACGTTTCCCTGTGTGATGTCATTTATGTCTGATTTAATCAATAAGAACAGTGAATGTGCAAAATTGAAGCATATTGAATAACCCCATTAAATAGAACCACCCTCAAACAGAGGGAGACAGGACACAATATATGTGACAAATTTGACCTATAGAACTGCCGAATAGGTTCAGGTGCATGTTTTAATTATTTATACACACATTTCTTTATAAATACATCCTATGCTATTTGTGTGTCCTAATAAAGGTACGATTAAACAAAACCCCAAGTACTGTATTTAATTTTGTATGTTTTAACTTTGTACCTGCATTACCACCTTCAATTAAGTTGATGCAATCTCCTTTGACTGAAACAGCTGATGAGAGCATGAGGACAGTAGTTGCGGTAGTCTCCAACGGAAGAATCTACGCTCCCCAACAAAAGTTCCAGAATTTCCATGTGAGCATTATCTATCCTTTCCTTAAGATATTGCATGCATAAGGAAATCTCAATTGTTAGACTTATGCTGAAAAGAAAAAGTGTGCTTTTTCTGCTGCATTGTAGATTTGGGAACTAATGGTTCCTTCTGACAATGTTTGGGTGTTAGTATTAGCAGATTGCTGTTTCTGCAAAAAGATCTCTACTTTCTCCCACAATAACAACTAGGAAATTGAGAGCAGGTGTCAGCTGTGTCAAATTTGAGGTTATTGTTCACAGTTGACTGATCATGATTTTCATGCTCCCTATTTTGGTGTGTAAGGTTTTACTGTCTTTGACATGTTCAACTTAGTGATGAGCTTTTTAAAAATAAATACAAATAATACATTTCTTGGTAATTTCATGATTTTATTATGAGTGTTAGAAAATGTGTCCTGAATTGTGCAGAGAGTATGTTGACTTTTAAGATTTTTGGCAATGATTTTATTTAGTATATTTGTTATGTGCGATCATCAGTATATGACCTACACAATTCTTTAAAGAAATTCTTTCCAGTTCATACTCCAATGCTATTTCATAGTTTATAGCTTCTCTGCAATTGATACGTTCTGTAATTCAGGGGACCTTCAAATCGAAATGTGCAGTACGTAGATAGTTTGGAACGTGACTATTACACATACACCATTTAACTCAGAAGATGCACAGACCTTGCATGCAAAATGAAAATGTTTAATAATGCAATTTTCCATATCTTTTTTATATGAGGAAACTAAGATGACGGTAATAGTTAAGCATACAGTAATTTAGTATTTCTCAAGGTAGCAAACATGCTACTCAGATAAAAAAAAATCGATTTTTTTTATGGTACCCTATAAAACTCCAATTCGATTTAACAGTTTTCCATATTTCTGTACCATTTTATATTCATGAGATTCAAGGCCATAAAAACATGGTCGCAGGGATTAATTAAAATGGTCACAAGATATTACCATACAAATCTCAGATGGCACAAAACAATATCAATAAAAAAAATCTTAAAAATGACATATACTGTATTGGGGTATTGTTTTCAATCAAAGCTGCATGTTAATATTAACTTACTTAAAAATAATTTTGGGGGGTTACATGCTGATTTTAATTTACAGTACCATATACAATTATAACCATGAACCATGGAAATATTTCCAATAAAGATTAAGATTATTGTTATTATTTTTGTATGACAATGTGAATCTGTTTATAGTTAGTAGGTATTGTGACAGAGTCACTGTCTCTGTATGCTAGAGTGAAGTGCAGTATGTGTTCTATCCAGCATGCAGGTGGTTAAACTCCTCTGAAGAGGCTAGCTGCAGGTGTAGCTAATTAAAAAAAGACAGAGAAGGGGGTTTAAAGCTGCAGACCAAGCAATATCCTACATGAGTGGGTTTTTTGTTTAAATAAATCAGTTCTGTACTATGAGAAAATGCTTGTAGCATTTATAAAAAAAAAATACAACTTTGAGCTACATTTTAATGTATTATAATGTAACAAGCATTTTTTGTTTCTATAGCAACCATTTACAAAGTCACATCCCATTCCTCTTCTGAAAAAAGCTCTGGCACACCCCTTTATGAGCCCTGCCCTCTCTCAAGCAGTGCACCAATTGTATTTAGTGACTGCCTTGTCACATATTCTTCCCCAAAGAACTTTGCATCTACTGTACCGGCAGAGTTTATTCTTACATTTGCCCGGGGCTTTCTTCGGCTGGCGCCCGGCTAGCGCCAAACGGAGCAGCGAGCGAGCTGCATCTTCCCCTCCCCGCATGTAAAATTAAAATACTTCCCCTTCCCCGAATCCCTGCCTGCTCCCCCCTGGCAGCTCCTGCTTTTTCACGCAGCTTTGCGCAGTTTCCCCCTTACCCCTGCTTCCTCGCAGGCCTTCGGGGATGCCGGGGAACCCTGGAACGTGTGACCGGCGCCACAGTGACGCACGGCACGCGCCAGGGAAAACCCCAAACAAGCCGCCGTCTGCATGAAAATTTCCCCACACCGTGGTGGCGGCCGCTTTAGAATAAAGCGTGCCGCCACTGTATGTTCCTCTTCTGCTGCACTGACAGCCATTTAGTGAACCCCCAATTCGAATTTTCACCGATCGATTACAGGAGAACGGATCGATCAGCTACTTAGCTAATTGCTTATTGTGTGGATTGTATTGATGCACATATTAAAGGGAAAAAACAAACAAAAACCGGCAGCTTGGACTCCTGCTTTAAAAGGAAGGCAGGCAGGTGCCAGGGAGATAGACGTATCTCAACCAGGAAGGATACTGGTTGCTCTGGTTCCCCAGGCCTGCAGGAAGCAGCATCTGCTGGGACACAAACCCATAAAGAGTATCGCCATGAGGGCGAACAAGTATATGCAGCCCTGGTAAACAAAGAACAGGTGTTTCAACCCTACTGAGGAAGCAAAGCTGTGTTTCAGTATCAAGAGGGATTTATTGGACTCTAATGGGACTGAGTTCCACAACAACAGTTAAGGACTTGATATTATATATTTCTAAATAAGCTGGAAACTGGGCTTAGCTAGCCAGTGTGTTTAGCCAGTGTGTTTGTCAGACAATGTTGTGTTGTTAGTTTCACAAAGGGGAGTAGGTTTTCATTTTATTATTTGGTTGCCTTAACGGGACAGTGTGCCTATTATTTTTGATGTGTAAAATAAACCACTGAAGGTTGAAGCCTAAAAGCATACCATTTGTACTCTTACTGACCCAACCACGAGGCTGTCCTGCCACGGTACAGTATATACCGATAAAAAAAGTTTGATGCTTTCCATGTTCATATGGTGTTTGGAAAATGTTTAAGAGGCCTGTTTGTAATGTTTTAGAATCGGCTAGGATGGTCATCTGGCAATCAGCAGGAACATTGTTGGTGACCATTCTAGCGCAAAGGTTTCAGATAGTACAGTCTGATGCACTCCACTAGAGAAATGTATATGGGTGCATCTGAACCTCATCCAATGTCATTGGCATCTTTTCTCCATGGCTTCTCTTTTCTTTGATTTGTTCTTTTTGTTTTAGTCCAGACACACAATTGTGCACCCCACTTTTTAGATCTGAAGTGATAATACTTCAGCACCTGCAGATTTGATGTTTCCCTTTCTCTATATTAGACGTTTTTGAGGGTAAGCATAAGCATGTATAAGCATGCCTATATTGATAGCAGGGGTGTTACTCCCTGTTACCTCTTTCAGGGGTGGGAAACCCCAATCCTCAAGGGTCACCAAAAGTTCAGGGTTTCAGGATATCCCTACTTCAGCATAGGTAGCCTATGCTGAAGCAGCGATATCCTGAAAATCTGACGTGTTGGTGACCATTGAGGACTGGAGTTGCCCACCCATGATGTATTTTATTTATCCTTCTCAGAGTTCCTAAAGTGTAATGCAAACGAAATAGAAGGAAGAAGTGTAGAGCATGGTCATATGAGTAGTGAGTGAGAAGTGGTCATAATACCACAGATGGCAAGTGACAAATTATAATAAAGAGCTTAAAGCTCCATCTTCCCATATGGTGTTTTTCTATAGCTATATCCTCTGTTACAACAGCCTACTCTGGAAAATAGTTAATCAGAAAGCATGGAGGTGGGAAATTGGGGAGATCAATAGAGGATAGATATACAGAAATGCAAAGGAAAGACAAGGGCTACAAAGAAGCCCATAGGGAGGATTGTCAACCTGAAAGAAAAGACTGTGATGCCTGGGAGGGAACAGTGTGACAAGGGGCCTTCACATTTTCCCTGAGAAGCAAGAGAGGAGATTAGAGCATCAATTGAGGGGTACAGGTAACTGCAGAGAAGCACACTGAAGCTTGTAATATACTACAGGGAGGCCCAACTAACAATGAGAGCACTAAGAACCATAAAGAAGACCAGGATCGCAAGCAAGGGGTTTAAGTGGCTTAAGAGAAAGCAAGGTAGCCAACGGAGGAGAATATGGGCAAAATTGGAGTAGAGTACATACAAGACTTGGAACATGAGGATAACAGAAACATATATAGCAGAATTTCAGCATTATATAGGCTATGTACATGTATGAAATGATTCTAATAAGTTGAACTTTAGGGACTAGATAATACAGTGGTACAACAGATCAAAAGTTAGCTAGAGAATATTCTCAAATGTGCCATGTTATGTATTAGATTATTTTTCGGTCGTTATACAAAAACATACTGTGGGGTAAAAACTTTAGCAATGTTTACAGTTCGTATTGTTTTTATGATGTTATATAATATATAATATATATATATAATATATAAACATCATAAAAACAATTATTATTATTTTTAAATCATGCTTTGTTATTTCCTACTTAAAATATTAAAAATGTTGGCAATCATTTTTTATAAATCCAAAACCAACACCAACCAAAAGTTTTTCTAAAAAACAAATCCAAAACAATTTTTATATATATATATGCGCGACGACAGACCGAATGGACGCTTAAGCAGATAGCTCCGTTCACAGCCGACACTAAATAAATAATTAAAGCACCCAAACCTAACGTAATAGCCCCAAAGTTACTCATATAACACCCGGATACCCTCAGGATGTCGAAGGGGACATGATCAAAGCACCCCTGCACGGTTCTCATGGACTATTTTGGGAAGGGAGACCAGGCGCGCGCCAAAAGCCACGAGGGCCCCCCGCCAAGCGGATCGGAGTCAGAAGAAGACGGGGATAATGATCGGGGGAACCAGATCATGAGACGGCGGGACATGCAAGAGTTCTGTGCCGATATTAAAAAATGCCTGCAAACAGAGGTTGCTACCCTGAGAGCAGATATTAGCAGCATTGGTGTCCGCACGGACTCACTGGAAAAGAAGCTGGATTCCACCATCAAGTCCTTACACAAAACTGACAGGCAACTGGCTCAGGTCAAAGATACCATACAAGACCTTCTGGACAAACAAGAGGATTCAGAGAATCGTGAGCGACGTAATAATGTTAGGATACGGGGGGTCTCGGAGGAAGAACCCGATCCGGAGGACTTTGTTCGAAAGTGGCTGACTCAGCTTATGCCTGACAAGTCAGCACAAGAGATCCAACTAGATCGCTGCCACAGAGTCCTAAGATCTAGGCCACAGCAGGGAGATCCCCCGAGAGACATCTTTGCTCGTTTTCATTATTTTAAAATAAAGGAATCCTTTTGTGAGATGACACGCAACAACCCCACATTTGAAACGCATAAAATACAAGTTTTCCAAGATATCTCCCCCACCACCCTGCTGAAAAGGAAGCAACTTACCCCTATTACAAAAATCCTCAGGGACGAAGGGGTTAAATATCGCTGGATCTATCCTTTCGGCCTCCTGGTTTCCAGAAAAGGGACATCCACCACAATACGGAGGGCGGAGGAAGGGGGAGACTTCCTCACAAAGTTGGGCCTACAGGATAAAATCCCTGAAGAAATGGCGGGCGGCAGACCGGCACCAGATCCATCATGGCGCGAGGCAGGTAGATCTGATCAAAACAGACAGACCCGCAGCCCCCGTTGAAATGACTACCAGGGACATACTGCTCGCTCATAGTTTAAGTTGACCTCCCCCCGCCTGAACAGGCCACCCGTTGTGGTCTCCTATGCAGTATCCCCACCAGCTACAACCCTAGCAGTGACCTGAGGTGCCCAGCCACAAGCCAAAACCCGCCACCCTTACCTTGAAGCCCGACAGCAGCACCCAGAGACTAGAGGCCATCTTGGAGCAGCCCCGGAGTCCAACTGAAAAAGAGACGGAGACAGATGACGCAGGAGGGGAGGAGCCTCACACTTCGCGAGATGGGCAGGCGACCGGAGTGGAGACCCATCCAAGATGGCGACAGCCACGGACGAGACGGAAGGGGCGGACCCTAAAGGATTAAAGCGGACATGACGCAGAAGAGCGCACAAGAAGTGACGAGAGGCAACAGAGAAGGGGGGAGGGATCGAGTCAGGAAGAGAGAAGGGATAAGGGAGCCGGTCCTAATGAGGGGTGAATAACAGAGCAGAGGTAGGTGGGGGGAAGGTCAGGCCGCAGGGGATAAAGGGAACAAGATTGCCAACATTTTTAATATTTTAAGTAGGAAATAACAAAGCATGATTTAAAAATAATAATAATTATATATATAGAGGATATATATAGAGGAGGATGTGTCGCTGTTGATCTTCTCCCTCTACCACTTGCCCTCTTGACCCCATTCCCTCCCATCTCCTAAAACCTCTTGCTCCTACTATAATCCCTACGCTCACGCACATTTTTAACTCCTCCCTCTGCTCTGGAACCTTTCCATCCTCCTTCAAACATGCAACAGTCATACCATTACTCAAAAACAGCAAGCTTGACCCTACCTGTCTTTCTAACTATCGGCCTGTCTCCCTCCTGCCTTTTGCCTCTAAACTCCTTGAACGTCTTGTATTCGCTCGCTTGCTCCATTTTCTCAACACCTATTCTCTCCTAGACCCTCTACAATCTGGCTTCCGTACTGCTCACTCCACGGAAACAGCCCTCACTAAAATAACTGACGACCTCCATGCTGCCAAAGACAGAGGTCATTACACTCTGCTCATATTACTCGACCTCTCTGCAGCATTTGACACCGTGGACCACCCTCTTCTCCTTCACATTCTCCATACTCTTGGCATTCGGAACCAAGCTCTATCCTGGATCTCATCCTACCTCTCCCATCGTACTTTCAGTGTCTCTTCTGCTAATACCTCCTCCTCCTCTATTAATCTCTCTGTGGGGGTACCCCAGGGCTCTGTCCTGGGACCTCTTCTCTTTTCTCTGTATACACTCTCTCTAGGTGACCTAATAACATCTTTTGGGTTTAATTATCACCTCTATGCTGACGACACACAAATATATTTCTCAACACCCGACCTTACACCTACTGTACAAACCAAAGTTTCTGAATGTCTCTCTGCTATATCATCCTGGATGGCCCTCCGCCGCCTTAAACTCAACATGGCTAAAACAGAGCTCCTCATACTTCCTCCCAAACCTGGCCCTACTACCTCCTTCCACATTACTGTTGGAACTACGATCATTCACCCAGTAGCCCAAGCACGCTGCCTTGGGGTCACACTCGACTCCTCTCTCACATTTGCCCCTCACATTCAAAACATTTCTAAAACCTGTCGCTTTTTCCTCCGCAATATAACAAAGATACGCCCTTTCCTCTGTTGCTCGACTGCTAAAACTCTGACTCAGGCCCTCATTCTCTCCCGTCTTGATTACTGTAACCTCCTGCTGTCCGGCCTTCCTGCCTCTCACCTGTCTCCCCTACAATCTATCCTTAACGCTGCTGCCAGAATCACTCTACTCTTTCCTAGATCTGTCTCAGCATCTCCCCTCATGAAATCCCTCTCCTGGCTTCCGATCAAATCCCGCATCTCACACTCCATTCTTCTCCTCACTTTTAAAGCTTTACACTCTTCTGCCCCTCCTTACATCTCAGCCCTAATTTCTCGTTATGCACCATCCAGACTCTTGCGTTCTTCTCAAGGATGTCTTCTTTCTACCCCCTTTGTATCTAAAGCCCTCTCCCGCCTTAAACCTTTTTCATTGACTGCCCCTCACCTCTGGAATGCCCTTCCCCTCAGTACCCGACTAGCACCCTCTCTATCCACCTTTAAGACCCACCTTAAGACACACTTGCTTAAAGAAGCATATGAATAGGACTGTGGCTATTCTGAACACATGGCACATAAAGCTTGGCCCCCTGCAGATGCACTTACTGCACCGACACACTTTATTCGATCAAATACCCAGTATGTACCTGGCAGATACCTGGAATGCGCCGCTCCTCACCTCTGACAAGCCCCGTTGCGTTTGCCTTCCCAGCCTGGGTTCATGCCTGGCTGACGGGCGGCTGATCTGTTAAATGATAATGATTAGGATTTAATAGGCTGCAATGCTTCGCGTGTCTACCAGATGGCATAAATTCATGAATTGTAATGCAGTATATATATATATACTGTGCAGTATTGCAGCCAGCGGGAATAAAATGCTTCAATCCCTGCCTGGAAAATAACGCAATGCACTCGGGCAGAAAACAGTCACAAACCTCAATACACCCGTTTATACCCGAATTCGTGGGACTAGCCGAGCTCGAATAAAGTGTGTCGCCAGTGTACCAGAACTCCCTCCTACTATCACTGTACGTTCTCCCTACCTACCAATTAGACTGTAAGCTCCTCGGAGCAGGGACTCCTCTTCCTTAATGTCTAAAGCACTTATTCCCATGATCTGTTATTTATATTATCTGTTATTTATTGGATTAACACATGTATTATTGCTGTGAAGCGCTATGTACATTAATGGCGCTATATAAATAAAGACATACAATACAATATATATATATATATATATAAAATATACAACACCAACCAAAAGTTTTTCTAAAAAACAAATCCAAATTTTTTTTAGAACCAATACCAAGACAAAAAATGCAATTACAAACCATTATTAGCAATAGTATATGTATCCATTGTTTATTTGCGAAAAATGGTATTGTTTGTCATGTAAATGTGCCTAAATTAAACATTTACATACACATACTATAGTGCATGTACCTGCAACTTTGTCCCTCCAGAATTAATTTCTTATTCATTTCTGTACATGTCCGAACAAAGGATCCGAGCTGTTTTTAAAGCATGCATCTATAAACATCAGTTACATGGTAAAAGAAGAATCTCCATATAATCAGTTGATGAATGAACAGATCATAATAAAATCTATGGTAGTTGAGGCGAGGGTCGGATAATTATAATCCTAAGTGTGGAATGGGGTTGTTTTACTTTACATTATAATACAGTCTCTACATTAGAGGTAAAGTAATGGTTGTTTCATTTTCAGTTTCTTTGATTCTTTCACTTTTTTAGAGAAACGCCACCACCATCAATATCCAAGAATTGATTTCATATTTAATAGCCAAGGTCTGATTACTGCTGTCATAGGATCATAGATTGACAACAAAATATGGCCAGACCACAAAGAAATTCAAGGTGCATTATCAGACTACTTCTTATTAAAAAATTTGGAGGAAGTCTGACAAACTACCTTATGGCAAGCTCATAAAGCTGTAATTATACGACCGCTAATAAAGATTGCAGCATACAGAAAGAAATGTAAAAACAGGATGAGTGGAACAGCTAAACTTCAAACTGAAAACACTAGAATGGTCTATCATGTCCAACCCCAATGAGCACACAACAACACAATTAGGCTCCATTAGGATAGAACTTACAAGCTGCCTTTTAGAACAATCAGAAGAAGCAATACATTGGACACAACAGTTATATTATAACAAAGGGAGTAAGGCGGACAAATTGCTGACCAGGAAGCTGTGCAGAAAACTGAATAATCAGTGTATCTACCACATAAAAATTCCAGGGGGCACATTAATGCATAATTCAGGGGAAATAAGTCACAAGTTTAGGCAGTCCTACTCATAACTATACAATCTAGGGGACACAAGCAACATAGAGAGGCTCAAATAACTCAATACTTACAGATTCAGCGGCAGTTATCCGACTATTTATCGGATTTAATGACCCACTATATTGCGTCATGGTCAGAGATGGTCCACTGCAGACTAAATGGCCCATCGGATTAACACTGAGGGGTCCCTGCTGTGTTAATCCTACAGGGATCTACCTGTGATTAAGAGACACAAAGTAATAGATAGGCTGAACAGGCAATCGCAGGGGTTTTATTTACATTTTAACACTACAGTATTGTAGCAGGGGGTCTCTGGAGCTGAACTGCATTGATTTCAGGTCCGGGGACCCCCTACTTCCCGAGATACAGGCCCCGTATCCGGTACCCATAGCCGGTATCCCCATGTTAAAATCCTGTGGGCCACGTGACCGTGGGATCTAAACAAAGCAGAGGGATACCGGCACCTCCATAACGGGCCTGTATCTCGGGAAGTAGGGGGGGGGCGAGGCTGAAATCAACTTTGTTTAGCTCAGAAGACCCCCTCTCCTGCACACTACTGTAGCTCTCTTTCCCCTACCCTCTAGGAAATGTTCTTGCTACTAGTGTATTCAGTGGCTGCTGTGGTCATACCTGTGAGGAAAACAGAAGGCCGGAGATCACCGCAGTGGTGTGGGGAGTGTCAGGACAGGTTTGCGGTGCGTTCCTCAGTGGTCAGCGCCTCCAGTCCAAGAGGATACTGAGTGTCACGATTGTGCTCGCCACAAACCGGGACCGGACCGCGGGGCTGAGGCTGGGTTATGAAATCACTGACCTTAGACCGCGCAGACTGGTCCGGAGTGCGCAGTTCATAGTCAAACAGGCCGGGTTCAGGACTGGAGATAACAGCATAGTTGTTGGACAAGCCAGAGTCGGGGTAGGAGATATCCGGATAGTCGTAGTTCAAGCAGGGAGTCGGCAACAGGAAATTAAGCTGGTCCTTTTGCGTCAGCGCAATCGCTGCAGGTCGGGAACGAGGTTTACGCGAGTGGCGTCCACGACCCATGGCTCCGGTCTAGGAGAGGGAAGACTGACCGCAATAGGCACACCACCAGGCAGCACTAGTAACCCCGTGTTACAGCGCAAACGAAGCAGGTCTGTCAGAACCAGGAACTCAGGAACTCAGCATAGCAGCAGCAAGCCTGGAGGAAACTGGACGAGTACAATGAACTGGAAACAAAAACAGAGAAACGTAACGAAAGAACAGGGCTTGTGGCAGAAACACAGGTAACATCCCATAAGGATCTATGCTCGGCAAGGAAGTGAAGCCAAAGCAGGATATTTAAAGCGACAGTGACCAATCCGGACGAGGGGCATGGCGGAGGCGTGTCGAGGAGCTGCTCGTGAGTGGCTGAGAGACCAGGAAGTAGTGGAGCACAGCTGAGAGTCTGTAACACCAGTGCCAGAATCCAAGATGGCGAAGGCAGAGTTCAAGGTATGCACTGGGCGGCGGCATGGTTAGCGACGGGGGGCAGGGGCAGCAGCTGCTGCAGTGCTGGTAGTGGGTAAGGAGGGGTCATGCTGCAAGGGACGTGGCCCCCGATTCCTTACACTGAGGCTTCAGGATGCACCTCATGGACAAATCTTCTCCCTTTAGTCATTACCATGCTTCAAAGACTACACCAGATCTATATTTGACTGAGGTTTATTGATCTTCATACTACATGCACTGAATTGTACATGATTGTACACTATCCTATCTTGGACTAGGCCTCAACCACCTCTATGCAAAGTATACAGATTCTGGCCTCTTCCAGTAGCACTCCTTACTCCTTGAAGGTGACTCTCTCTCTGGAGCTATCTTTCTCTTCTCCTTCACTGTGCAGACTACTCCCCTCCCTTCTCTGGGAGTGGCTAGTAAGCCAGCCTATTTCTGTCATAGGCCCCCCTTACTTCAGTGAAAGGCCACAATAACTTTATTGTTCATGTAGCACTGTCCCCCCCCCCATCCCCCACCAGTTGGAGATACACAGATTCTGCTACCTTGTGTGTGGTGCAAATACCTGTTAGGGTCCGGAGAGCTGAGTCTGATCTGTGATGGTGGGAGATCAGGACAGGCTTAAGTTCTTCTTTGAGCTCTTTCTCGGGGTGCTTAGCGCCTCCAGCAGTAGTGGGCTCCTGGGTGTTCGGAGATCAGCCTCCACTATTGCACAGATCTCCCTTACTGTTGCATGCTTCTTACCTCCTGCCGAGGAACAGACACTCAGACAGGAGTATGATGATGAAGGTTCTTTGTTAGGCATTAACTGCAGATCTTCTTCATTCAGCGGTGCAGGGTCTCAGAGGCTCCAGGCCTCTGGATGATGCTTACCCCAGATATTATAGGGTATCTTGGTGGTATGATCAGATGTTCCCCAGCCCCGGGGCTGGAGGTGGGCACGCTCATCCCACTATAGGAGAGGCTCATAGCCCTACTGGTCTGTTCCTCATTTAGAGCAGGACTGACTAATTTGGCACTCTCTCTCATCAGGAAGCAGAAGGGGTGGGCTCATGGTCCATGCCTATCCCTGATAGGCTTATACAGGCCATGAGTCACCACCTTACTTCTGTCCATCAGAGAGGAGCATCTGGGGTCAGCAACAATGAATCCAAACAGATAATGGAAAGGGCGACAGCAAAGACCGACAGGAGCTGCAGAAACACAGAACTTTGCTCGGCGACACCCACCAGGAAGTACAGCCTTATATAGCAGACTGCCAGTAACCAAAATGGCCAAATTGAGTAGAAAGGGCAGGCCACCTGGAAAACACGAACTGGCAGCAAAACCCAGCACGGATCGAGCAGAATCCTTACACTTTCATTGTTCTGTATATGTTTACTTGTTTTTACATAAAAGGGTTAGGAATTAACAGCTACATTGAATCACAATGGATCACAGTATTGTATTGTATTATATGTCTTTATTTATATAGCGCCATTAATGTACATAGCGCTTCACAGTAGTAATACATGTGGTAATCAAATAAATAACAGATAATATAAATAACAGATCATGGGAATAAGTGCTTTACACATAAAAGTAACATTAAGGAAGAGGAGTCCCTGCCCCGATTAGCTTACAGTCTAATTGGTAGGTAGGGAGAACATACAGAGACAGTAGGAGGGATTTCTGGTAAGTGCGACTGCAGGGGGCCAAGCTTTATGTATCATGTGTTCAGAATATTCACAGTGCTATTCATATGCTTCTTTAAGCAAGTGTGTCTTAAAGTGGGTCTTAAAGGTGGATAGAGAGGGTGCTAGTCGGATACTGAGGGGAAGGGCATTCCAGAGGTGTGGGGCAGTCAGTGAAAAAGGTTTAAGGCGGGAGAGGCTTTAGATACAAAGGGGGTAGAAAGAAGACATCCTTGAGAAGACCACAAGAGTCTGGATGGTGCATAACGAGAAATTAGGGCTGAGATGTTAGGAGGGGCAGAAGAGTGTAAAGCTTTAAAAGTGAGGAGAAGAATGGAGTGTTACACTACCGACACTCTTAATCCGAGCAGGGCTAGTTCCGCAAGCCGGGGGATGCCCCGGCTTGCTAGCCCCACTCCCTCGGCGTCACCGATGCGCGGTCACCGATGCGCGGTCACGCGTCATCGGGTGTCAGCGCCCCCTGCACGCGCGTCCAGGGCTCCCTGAGGGAGCCCTGGTGTCCCGCGATGTAGGGGACGGCGGCATGGGGTTCCGGGGGACCCGGCGGACCCGGCAGCGGGAGGGAGAGCGCCCCGATCGGAGGGCGCTCTTCCGCTGCTTCGGCGCGCGCCCGGCACCCTCCGGCACGCGCCAGGTTACAGCTGCGGCCGAGAACGGGCAAATGCTCGAATAAACTCGGCCGCAGCAGTAGATGCAGGATTTGATCGGAAGCCAGGAGAAGGATTGTCAAGGATTGGACTTCGGCTGAAGTGGATCCCAGTGGCAGGAACAGCAGGGAGCGAAGTAGGGGTCACAAGCAGAGATCAGAGGCAGGCAGCAGGCAGCGAAGTCAGGAAACAAGCAGGGGTCCGAGGCAGGCGGCAGGTAGCGAAGTCAGGAAACAAGCAGGGGTCTGAGGCAGGCGGCAGGTAGCAAAGTCAGGAAACAAGCAGAGGTCAGCAACGAGGAAACTGGAACAGGATGATAGCAATAGCTAGCACAGCAGTAAACATAGGAACCTTGCAGGAGCTAAGGAACCAGTATAAACAGGCAAGGAGGAACAGGAAAGGGAGGTTTATATAGGCAGGCTGAGAGGTGGAGGACAGGTGCAGAGGTGTCAGGTATCAGGGTCTGGAATGTTCCTTAGTTTAGCAGCAGCAATCCCGGTGGACAAGTATAGGTACTGCAGGCTAGAACAAGACATTGAGAGTGGCAGCAGTCCCGGTGGCCAAGCATTGTAACAGCAGACTAGAGAATATGACATTACTCCCGCCTCCCAAGAGCGTTCTCCGGATGATCCTTGCTAGGCTTGTCTGGATATCGTCGGTGGAAAGCTTTGACTAGTCGCGGAGCATGTACAAAATCTTTGGGTTCCCAAGACCTCTCCTCTGGGCCATAGCCCCCCCAGTGAACCAGGTACTGTAGTTTCCCTCGGTGTAACCTGGAATCCAAAATTCTTTCCACAATGAATTCCTCCTCGTTATCCACGAGGACGGGTTCAGGGGGAGGAAGTCTCCGTCCAGGAAACGGGTTCTCACGGAAAGGTTTCAGCAGAGAAGAATGAAACACAGGGTGTATTTTGATGGTCTCAGGAAGCTCTAATCTGAAGGACACTGGATTTATTAGTGCTGAGATGCGAAATGGCCCAATGTATTTTTGGCCCAATTTAATGGTTGGAACCTTTAGACGTAGATTTTTTGTAGAAAGCCAGACTTTATCCCCGACTTGAAATTCTGGGGAGGGTCTGCGGTGTTGGTCTGCTGCTCTTTTGTACTTTACTTGAGTCTCACGAAGTGTCTCTTTGAGGGTCTCCTGGATGTCTCGCAGAGTCTCCAGTTTCTCTGTAACTGCCGGAATGGGGCCCGAAGATGGAAAACGAGGAATAAAGGTTGGATGAAATCCATAATTTGAGAAAAAGGGGATCTTCTGAGTCGATGAATGATGTGAGTTGTTGTATGAAAACTCAGCTAATGGTAGGAAATCAATCCAGTCATCCTGGAGATGACAAACAAAACATCGTAAGTATTGTTCCAAAGTCTGATTGGTCCTTTCTGTCTGGCCATTGGATTGTGGATGATAGCCAGACGATAAATTTAAACGAATTCCTAGAGAGGAACAGAAGGTCCTCCAAAATTTTGAAGTAAATTGTACGCCTCTATCCGATATGATCTCATCAGGAGCCCCGTGAAGCTGAAACACCTCTTTCACAATCAACTTGGCTGTCTGGTCTGCAGAAGGAAGATTCTGTGCTGCAATGAAGTGAGCCATCTTTGTAAGTCGATCCACCACTACCAGGATGGTATTATGTCCATTTGATCGGGGCAGGTTAACAATAAAATCCATTGATATGGACCCCCAAGGACGAGTTGGAACCGGAAGAGGCTGCAGTAAACCCACAGGTGATGCTCAAGATGTCTTGGTTCTAGCACAAGTCTCACAGGAGAGGACATAGTCTTTAACATCTTGTGCTAATTTAGGCCACCAAAAAGAGCGAGACAACAGTTCCTGTGTCTTGAGGACACCTGGGTGACCAGCAGGTCGGGAGTCGTGCATTAATTGGAGCACCTCTAATCTTACCTCCTTAGGGACAAACAGACGATCCTTACAGTTCCAGAGACCATCACATAGAAATAGTTCTGCTTCCGGAGGAGGGTTTTTAAGAAAAGTGTCATTTGAGTAGGCTCCCTTTATTCGTGTGAGGAGATCGGCAGAGAATGTGACGCCCAAAAAAATTCTTTTTGGAAGAATAGTTTCTTCTTGCTCTTTGTCTGAACTAGGATTAGGAAAGGACCGTGACAAGGCGTCGGCTTTCCCATTCTTGGAGCCAGGGCGGTATGAGATATGGAACTGAAATCTTGCAAAGGAGAGAGCCCATCTGGCTTGTCGCGCAGACAGTCTCTTTGCGAATCGAATGAATTCTAAGTTCCTGTGATCCGTAAAGACCGTAATTGGATGATTGGCCCCCTCCAGTAGGTGTCTCCACTCAGAAAATGCAGCTTTTATAGCCAAGAGTTCCTTGTTTCCGATGTCATAATTTCGTTCAGCTGTTGACATTTGGTATGAATAAAAGGCACATGGATGAAGGAGAATCTTGGGTCCAATTCTTTGTGACAGAATGGCACCAACAGCGGAGTCGGATGCATCCACTTCCAAGGGAGGGTTATCTTTCCCTTGAGAAGCAGAGAAAACAGTCTTTGAAATAGCGTGCAGCTGATTTCTCCTAGGACTCTAGAAAGAAGACCGCCTGGACTTGTTTGGGCAATCAGCGAGATAGTGCCCATCATTTCCGCAATATAAACAGAGATCTTCTGTTCGGCGTCTATTCCTTTCCCCGGTTGAGATGGGTCCCCGCAGTGTATTTACTTGCATCGGCTCCTCCTCAGTCTCCCTGGAACGTCTTGGGGTACTGACATCTCTAAACCCAGGGTTGCTTGGCATGAATCTCTGTCTCTCCAATCGTCTTTCCGAAAGCCTGCGATCAATTTGGATGCATAAACGGACAAAGTCCTGAAATCTCTCTGGGGGCTCCACCCGGGCTAGTTCGTCTTTAACTTGCTCCGATAGACCCTGCCGAAAATGATATTTCTGCGCGGCCTCATTCCAATCAGTATCGTTAACCCATCTGCGGAATTCAGCGGCGTATTCAGCTGCCGAGCGTCTTCCTTGACGAAGATTGTTCAGAGTTGCCTCAGCGGTTGCACTACGATTTGGGTCATCAAAAATAAGACTCATGGCTTCGATGAACTCCTCCAGGACCCTTAGTAGTGGGCTATCTTGTTCTAACATAGGGGAGACCAAAGCAAGGGCCTCATCCTTGAGCAGGGTTATGATCAGTCCAACCTGGGCTTCTTCGGTATGATAAATGATGGGCTGAAGCTTGAACACAAGTCTGCATTGATTAAGGAAATTCCGGAAAGATTGTTTTTTCCCCAAAAATTTTTCCGGAAGGGATATACGGGGTGCGGCTTGCACAAGCACAGTGTTTTGACCAGACAAGGTGATTAAGGCTAAACGTAGTTCACGATTCTCAGCTTCCGCGGTGGTGGCTTGTTCTTCCAAGCAGCCAAGACGATTAAACACGTGTCTTTGTTGTTCCTGGTAACCAACCATGATATGTTGTAAGTCATGGAGTGTCTGAGCCTGAGCTGGGTCTGTTCCAGCGGAATCCATGGTAGGTCCTGTTTATTCTGTCAAGGATTGGACTTTGGCTGAAGTGGATCCCAGTGGCAGGAACAGCAGGGAGCGAAGTAGGGGTCACAAGCAGAGATCAGAGGCAGGCAGCAGGCAGCAAAGTCAGGAAACAAGCAGGGGTCCGAGGCAGGCGTCAGGTAGCGAAGTCAGGAAACAAGCAGGGGTCCGAGGCAGGCGGCAGGTAGCGAAGTCAGGAAACAAGCAGAGGTCAGCAACGAGGAAACTGGAACAGGATGATAGCAATAGCTAGCACAGCAGTAAACACAGGAACCTTGCAGGAGCTAAGGAACCAGTATAAACAGGCAAGGAGGAACAGGAAAGGGAGGTTTATATAGCCAGGCTGAGAGGTGGAGCACAGGTGCAGAGGTGTCAGGTATCAGGGTTTGGAATGTTCCATAGTTTAGCAGCAGCAATCCCGGTGGACAAGTATAGGTACTGCAGGCTAGAACAAGACATTGAGAGTGGCAGCAGTCCCGGTGGCCAAGCATGGTAACAGCAGACTAGAGAATATGACAGGGATTTCATGAGGGGAGATGCTGAGACAGATCTAGGAAAGAGTAGAGTGATTCTGGCAGCAGTGTTTAGGATAGATTGTAGGGAGACAGGTGAGAGGCAGGAAGGCCGGACAGCAGGAGGTTACAGTAATCAAGACGGGAGAGAATGAGGGCCTAAGTCAGAGTTTTAGCAGTCGAGCAACAGAGAAAGGGGCGTATCTTTGTTATATTGCGGAGGGAAAAGCGACAAGTTTTAGAAATGTTTTGAATGTGAGGGGCGAATGTGATACAGAGCAGTGCATAAAACTGACTTACTAATAATCGAGGTGGTATAAACAAGATAATTAATAGCCTCAGCTCTAATCTTTTTGACACTTACAGTATATGAACATGATTTATTGAGGGGGGCCTAGCAAATCCAACCCCTAAACTATGTCTATTTTTCCCATTGTTCCTCACCCGACGTCGCAGCAGCACCCCAATGGCTTCAGTGGGCGTGGGGGGCAGTGTGTGTGTGCCTCCGTCTCCATATCCGTGTGTCTCCGTTAGCAATAAAGCATTTAATAGATGTTAAAAAAGCTACACTCAGACCGTGTTATTACAGGATCCGCGTTGTAGTGGATTGCGCTATAACGGGGTTGAGCTATATTTAGATGTATTGAAAATCTAGACAGATACAGTATACAGACAGACTAGCACTGCATACAGTATACCGCCAGCAATGAAATGTGTTATTGCCAGGAATTGGTAACAAAATGAGGCCCTCCCCCTGAAACAAGTGTAAAACATCATTTGGGTCATACTGTAAATTACAAAGCTAACAAGTATGCTTAAAGATACTTGCTCACGCTTTCACAGAATCTGGGAACCATGGGTAGCCCACAACGTCAGGATATTGAACCCAGGAACAACGCCTCAAATCAGGCTATCCCTATTTGACTATAAAGAGCAGTGTTAGTAATAAAACAGAGAGGAGGAGAACTTGGCCCAATTATCCAGAAAACGATATAACAGTGATTAGGGGGTTAGGGGCCATTAGATTGTATTTTTATGTACTCTTGCAGCGAAGGATATGGACCTGGAGTATGCTGACGAGGATGCTCTTCATGATGGCAGGGGTAAGTAGAAAGTTGTATTTACTTTATTTTTGCTGGATGGTTAATATTTTATTTTAGAATGGGCAAATGCACTATTACCCATATCTGGATAATAGTAATGCTGCCCATTACTATACTGTATGTGTTGGGGGGGGGGAGGGGGTTGTTGGGGGTAGAGGAGGTGGATAGTAGGGTTGTTGTGTGTATTTTTGTTTATTGTGGGTAGAGGGATTGGGTGAAGTGTTTAGTAGCCCCAAGAATGGATGTTTAGGCCTACCGGGTGGTAGAGGGAGGGGTTAACCCCTTCATTACCTTAGCGGTATTAATTCCGCCCACAACCACACTGCAAGGCCTAAACACCCACCAAGGGTCAAATACCACCTCCACCTACCCCCGCTACCCCGACTAAACCGTACACTGGTAGTTAACCCCTTCATTGCGTAAGGTAATGAAGTTGCCTATAAATGCATTTTTCATGCATCTGATTCATGCCGGGGGCCTCCGATGCTGATATTAATATGTATCAACTCTGGAGACCCCGGCATCAATCCGATGCAGGAAAAAAGCATTTTTTTTTTAAGTTCTCTCTCACCGCCTTCTCAGTAGCTTCTCCCCAGCCTCACGCCAACTTTTCCTGGCATGAGAATTTGGGGAGAAAATCGCCATTCTAGAGCTGCGATGACTAGACTTGCATGAGTTTCAAAACCTGCCGATAAGTAGCTTATCGCCGCTCACCCGGCGATGTGTTTTGGACGGCAGCAAAAAATGTTGATTCATGCCTTTATCCCCCACTTATTGAGGCTTTCTGAATAGCAGTAGGCATTTTGGCCGTTAAGGCCTCGGTAAGTGGGTTATTGAGGCTACTAGAATAGGCCTCTAAAAGTTTCTATTTGTGCAGGCACTTTTAAATCTTCTGCCTCCAAAGAGAAACCAAATGGCTAATCAGGTGGCCAGATCATAATTGAACTAATCAGAGAGTTTTGAAGGTGGGAGATTTGGTTCAATAATATTTGGGGGAGTGCCTGTCTGGTCAAATTTGGAAAGGACCCCAGGAGAGCAGACTGGGTGACTTTTAACCCCCCCCCCCAGCCAATATAAGGGCAGGGAGCAGACCCTTTCAGCCAGCCAATCCAGTCAATAGAGTGGTGCCTGTCCCTTATAGATGCACTGAGGCCGCTCCCAAGAGATGGACCCTTGTTGCTTTGGGCAGGCAGGCATATCAGCAGCCGGCCAGAGAGATGCAGAATAGTATTTTAAAGGAACTATTTGTTTTGATAATTTAAAAACATAATCCCAAAGCAGTGGTAGATATTAAGAAGTAAAAATGGAATACGGCCTGTGATTGAATCCCACAATCTGTTCTTCTCAATCCACCAATTATTTGGGTGGCGATATTATGATGGCATGCTTCATACAGTATATGTTTTGGTTCACCTCCAAAACAGCTACCATCTTATATTGCTAATTAAGTCAGTCATTTATATGAATTTAGTTTGAAGGTAAACTTATTTCAAAAGAATGTGACATATGAAAGGTTAAAAAGGCAGGAATGCTTCTAATATAACTCAAATGTTGGAGTGGGCTGACAAGTTTAATCAGAAGCTGTTTTCAACCATGTTAACTAAATTAAGTATAATAGCCCCATTCATCAAGAAATTAATAATTGAGCAAGAGAGGTCCCAGTTTTTGACAAATTAATGGGAGATGGATACCCAGGAAAATAAATCATCATATGAATTAATGATTGAGAGAAGTAATGTTAGTAGATGAGAATCACATTTCAGAGAACATTCCCTTGGTGTGTTATCACTTAGAGATGTAGCAGATGTTAATGCTCCTGCTGGTGTATTATAGTGCATTAGCTCTGAATAGATAGCAGAATAATGCAGGGCTCATAGCCTAGCTCACTTGAAGAGAGGAGGCCCAACAATAATTTAGCGATAACTACCAATGAACCTAAACAGGAGAATCTCATGCAACAAAAGGTAGTCATACCCAAGGTTAGAAACAAAAAGGTAACAACACACTTAGCTGCTTCTGAAGTACACATACCGTGAGGATCTGACAGACCATATAGATAATATAGATCATAGATAATATCCTGCCATTTGGAATAATAGGCAGCACCAACCGTCACACCTTCTCTCCATATTTGAGTAGCAACAACAGACTGCAGTGAAATCCTCAGAATGCAGTGAGATCCTCATCAGCAAGAGAAGGGAATAGTTGCTTCTGAATACCACAATGAAGGGAACATACTTTAAGCATAATGGCCAGGACACGGGTAAGCCTACACCTGCCTATTTTTTACTTGCCGAAGTAGCATATCAGAGCATTTGGGGACTTTGGGCAAATCTTCTCATTATACCGGGAATAAAAAAAGCCTGAAGGCTCCCTGTACCATGATGAATCAGCAAAACAACAAACTTGGGAGGAGAGAACCTACCCCCTTGACCGGTAGGACTAAAGTAACTGCTGTGTGGAAGACAGCATGGAGCCTTGTAAGGGCAGTGGGAGCCAGATTCGTTGAAAGTTTGTCCTACTCCCAAATGGGCAGAGTTTAATCCCAATTTGTTTGTATTGGTTTTGGAGGGACTTGGCGAAAAATAGACATTCTATAGAGTTTCAGTCCTACATGGACTGTTTTCAAGATACAGACAATGAAAAGATATGCATTATATACTGTACATACACACCACTAAATTATACGCTGCACTCCAGAAAATAAAACAAATTGACACCAAACCCAATGCAAAAAATTGCTACTGTACTGTATGCAGTATGTGCAAGGTACGTGGTCTTGTTCCATTCCACATCTTACTCCCTTGTCTCCTGTTTGTCTAGGCCCCTATTATGTAAATATAGATATTACAGTTAGGTCCGGAAATAATTGGACACTGATACAAGTTTTGTTATTTCGGCTGTGTAACAAACTAAATTCAAGTTACAGTTAAATAATGAATATGTGCTTAAAGTGCAGTCTATCAGCTTTCATTTGAGGGCATTCACATCCACATTGGAGAAAGGGTTTAGGAATTACAGCTCTTTAATATGTAGCCACCTCTTTTTCAAGGGACCAAAAGAAATTGGACAATTGATTCAAAAGCTGTTTCATGGACAGGTGTGGGCTATTCCTTCATTATTTCATCATCAATTAAGTAGGTAAAAGGTCTGGAGTTGATTCCAGGTGTGGCTTTCACATTTGGAAGCTGTTGCTGTGAACCCACAACATGCGGTCAAAGGAGCTCTCAATGCAAGTGAAACAGGGCATCCTCAGGCAGCAAAAAAAAAGAAAATCCATCAGAAAGAAAGCAGGAACATTAAGAGTGGCCAAATCAACAGTTTGGTACATTCTGAGAAAAAAAGAACGCACTGTGAGCTCTGCAACACAAAAAGGCCTGGACGTCCACAGAAGACAACAGTGGTGGATGATCGTATGATCCTTTCCATGGTAAAGAAAAACCCCTTCACAACATCCAGGCGTGAAGAACACTCTCCAGGAGATAGGCATATCATTATCCAAGTCTTCCATAAAGAGAAGACTTCACAAGAGCAAATATAGAGGGTTCACCACAAGGTGCAAACCATTCATAAGCATCAAGAATAGAAAGGCCAGATTAGACTTTGCCAAACAATTTTTTTAGAACTTGCCAGCCCAGTTCTGGAACAGCATTCTTTGGACAGATGAAACTAAGATCAACCTGTACCAGAATGATGGGAAGAAAAAAGTATGGAGAAGGCTTTGAATGCCTTTATCAGAAGCATACCACATCATCTGTAAAACACGGTAAAGGCAGTGTGATGGCATGGGCATGCATGGCTTACAATGGCACTGGGTCACTAGTGTTTATTGATGATGTAACAGAAGACAGAAGCAGCCAGATGAATTCTGAAGTGTAAAAGGGATATATTGTCTGCTCAGATTCAGCCAAATTCAGCGAAGTTGATTGGACGGCGCTTCACTTTACATGGACAATGACCCAAAACATACTGTGAAAGCAACCCAGGAGTTTTTTTTAAGGCAAAGAAGTGGAATATTCTGCAATGGCCGAGTCAATCACCTGATCTCAACCCGATCGAGCATGCATTTCACTTGCTGAAGACAAAACTTAAGGCAGAAAGACCCACGAACAAACAACAACTGAAGACAGCTACAGTAAAGGCCTGGTAAAGCATCACAAAGGAGGAAACCCAGCGTTTGGTGATGTCCATGCGTTCCAGACTTCAAGCAGTCATTGCCTGCAAAGGATTCTCAACAAAGTATTAAAAATGAACATTTTAATAATGATTGTGTTAATTTGTCCAAATACATTTGAGCCCCTGAAATAAGGGGACTGTGTATGAAAATAGTTGCAATTCCTAAACGTTTCATACAATATTTTTGTTCAACCCCTTGAATTAAAGCTGAAAGTCTGCACTTCTATTGCATCTCGGTTTTTCATTTCAAATCCATTGTGGTGGCGTACAGAGCCAAAATTATGATAATTGGGTCAGTGTCCAATTATTTCCGGACCTAACTGTATATTTTTAAGCCTCTCCTGTTAACTTTCACATCAGCCTGCCAGCATCCAGCACGTCATAATAATAAGACTTCATATCCATCGTAACTAGATACCATCTCTCCACAACACTGCATGTACAGTATTAGCCTCTGTTTCTGCAATTTTGTCCTATTTGATGTAGAACCCTGAGAGGTTTGCAAGCTTATATACTACTGTAACAGTGTTTGCCCGGGCCAATCTCAGATTCCCCCCCTATGTGGACACTGACCCATGTTACAAGGCATACTAGTGTGGTTTACTTACAGGACTCCTGAGTCTCCCGCTTGATGGTATTATGGGGAATGGCATCAGGACTGGCTGAAGAGGTAATGCTGAGTTATACTCACTCATGGTACAGCGCCTCCATCTCTTCCAGACCCCCAGCGTAGTAGGGAGGAGTCTCTGAAAGAGAACCTCTATGTGCACCTTCTTCCCAAGTGACTCCACACACAAACGGGAAGCGATCTCTTTCTTTGGCATCCTTTATTGTCATCATACATGGACAGCCGCCCATCATAGTGGCTGGTCTTCTAGCCACTCATCTAAGGTTGCCAACCCAAAGGAAGTCCCTGACCGTACACTCCCAGGCAAGGGCTCTGAAAGAAGGTCTAGCTCTTCCCTTACTCCCTGGTATAGTAAGAGGAATAGTCTTCCACACCACTCCCTGGAGGGAGGGCCACAAACACTGCCAGAGCCCTGACAGGTTGCTGGACAGACTCACCTCACTCGGGTGGTGAGGCACACTGACTAAGTTAAGGAAGCGCTGCATATTATATAGATTCAGTAGGCACCACCCCTGTGTCACTGTAAGTGGACACAGAGCCTGATGTCACTTCCTTCACTGAATAATACACAGTACAGGAGATGAGGGCAAACCCCATGATTACTCCTGGCAAACCTGCCCTTAACAGGGATTATTGCACAGGAGGAGAAAGGCATGTAACCCCAAACTACACAGGGCTACACTACAATAAATAAAAAGTAATCCCAATTGTGGAAACTCAAACCTCCAAATAAATTAAATGATGTTAGTAAAAATTGTCTTTTAATACATATAATAAAATGATGGGGGATAACTTAATGACAATGATATAAAACATAAAAGTACTTAAACACCCTAAGTAAGTGCCCAAGGGCTTATATGCATTCCAGAAAGCTATGCCATGTACATAAACGGTTACACTATTGCATTGTTATTAATAACACAATAACCTCCAATGGATAGTAAATGTTCGCTAATGTTGGCTGTGGCCTTCTATCGACCTAGAAAGAGGTCTAATGAATTCAAAAGTATTGCTGTAATCAGGGTCTTGATAGCTATAGTGCACATGTAGCTGATGAGATATATTATTGATTCTATAATTATATATACAGTAGCTCAGAGTGGCTAATAAGTAGTGATCCTAGGAAGACTTCATAGAATATAATAGGTATCACTAGAATCGAGATCTATGCAAAATCCATGGCTATTTAGTACCCTGCTAAACATACAATCATGCACAGTAGAGAGTTGCTACTCTATAATCAGTAAATACCAAAAAAAATACCAATAGACCTCTCTAAAAGGCTCTCTAAGGCTGTGATTATACTAGAAATCGCCTGTGGAGTCTCCTGTAGAGACACCAAGCGGCACAAAACAAAAGTTATACATCCCTGAGAACTGCTTATACCAAATGCAGCTGTCCCCGCTTGCAAAGCAGGAGACAATTCAGGAGATGGGCAAATTTGTTTTCAAGCAGCGACACCCACGTCACATGACACAGCCGTCCAATCACAGTGAAGTTCAGTGCACCAATCATGTTCCTCCTAAATCTAATCAATGAAAATCCTAGAAAAAATTTACCTCAGGATTTCATACACAATACCGTTGTCCTTTATGGAAAAGCCATATACATTGAACAACATACCATGCGTGAAAATACAAATATAGAATCGGAACCTGGTGCGTGTGTATATATAAAGTCCATTAAAGGATATATAATAGTGTGAGTGAAGTCCTAGTTGTTGCAAACTTGATAGGTTAGCCGATGAGAAATGGATTCAAAATCACAGTTCACAGAGCAAACAGTCCTCTTCACAGTGTGATTTTACCCTGTAGATATGAGACATGAAGCAGAGAAAAAGGACATTGCGCAGTATTGTTTAACAGCCAAATGCACCCTTATTCTTTGAACTCAGTAAATTGCTTACTTACTAGAAGTAGGTAGGTCGCATACAGGGGAGAGAAACTGTGCTTGGAGCCTTCCGGGTCCAAGGAGCCTTCGGTATGGCACGAACCCCTCGTGGTGTCCTCAGCTTCCGTGGATATAAGAAAGGTCTCCCTCTCAGGAAAGGTGTCTCCTGGGTCTGTCTTAGGATTCCTGTAACTTATTCTCCGGTGAGGGATGAGAAAAGAACAGAGGATTGCGCAATAATAAAAACTTTAATGACGCCTGCAACCTAAAACAATAAAATACTCACAAAGGAAGGTGAGTTTAAAATCAAATTAGAAGTGCCCGACCCAGCAGCCGCGTTCAGTCTCTGAATGTCCTTTCCGGTATCGCGTGTACCTCGCGTGGTTCCGTCGCGGCTTTGATGATGTCACCGTCTCCGTTCTTGACTGGCAGCTGGATGAGTGTCTAGGGCAGTACCTCGTTAGGCTACGCGTTTTGTGACGGGGAACGTCACTTCGTCAGGGGATTGGACCAATGAAAATCCTAGAAAAAATTTACCTCAGGATTTCATACACAATACCGTTTTCCTTTATGGAAAAGCCATATACATTGAACAACATACCATGCGCATTGCACAACATACCATGCGCATTGCACAACATACCATGTGCATTGCACAACATACCATGTGCATTGAATAACACGCCATGCGCATTGAATAACACGCCATGCGCATTGAAGAACATGCCATGCGCATTGAAGAACATAGATAATTATTGACTGACTTAATTAATTATTAAAAAAATAATAAAGTAATTCATTAAATTACATTAATTTTTGATTATTAATTAATTAATTAATCAAACAAACAGCACACCGAACCCCAGCAAGCTCATTTTGGAAACCCATTAGTCCCCACAAAATATATATGTATATCAATGTCAAAAAGAAGCACTATTGAGCGTGGCAAATGTATATAACAAGAAGAGCCCAGTGCTACATACAATATGACAAAAATACACAGTAAAATACTTATATATTCTCTTGAAAAAAGGGTCATTTATTTTAACACTTTGGCCAAAGCATTGTAAGCTTCTGAGCCACGATAAGGAAGACCCTGTTCGCAGGTCCTAACACTACTACACTAATTATATATATATATACACAGTGTTCGACAAATCACCCAAAAATCTATTAGCCCAACCAAAAAATCTACTCGGCCCTAACCCCGCCCCTAACCCCGCCCCCAACCCCCGCCCCCAACCCCCGCTTTAAAATAAAACACTTTTAATAAATTCCTAGTCAGAACAACATTCATTTTTGACATAAATGTATTTATTGTATTACATTATACTACAATTAGTCGTGTGTGTTTGTGTGTGTGTGTGTGTGTGTATGCCGGATCTTACCTGATCCGCAGTCCCTCAATGTCCAGGTACCCTCATTCCCGCAATGTTATACATTGGAGGGGAGGTGTTCCCTACCCGTCTTCTGGGTTAGGGGGGTTCCGATGTCTTCCGTGTGAAGCTTGAGTCAGATCTGGAAAAAAGCAATATAGGTTATTTCGGTGTATTTCGGCGTGACAGGGTGGGGGTGATGGGGTGGGGGTGATGGGGTGGGGGGTGATGGGGTGGGGTGACGGGGTGGGGTGATGGGTGGGGTGACGGGATGATGGGGTGACGGGATGATGGGGTGACGGGGTGGGGGTGATGGGGTGGGGGTTGGGGGGATGATGGGGTGGGGGTTGGGGGGGTGATGGGGTGGGGGGTTGATTAGGGGGTGTGATTGGAGTGATTGGGGGGTGATTGGGTGGGGTGATGTGACACTTCTGGTATCCTACACACACACACTCTCCTATGCACACACACACACACACACACACACACACACACACACACACACACACACACACACACACACACACACACACACACACACACACACACACACACACACACACACACACACACACACACACTCTCTCCCCCCCCCCTCTACACACCTTGGGATCGCTGTGGTCTCCCCCGGAGAGCGCCATATCCCACGGAGAGAGGGAGAAGAGGCGGGGGGCAGGCTGTGTGTCGCCCTCGGTGGCTGTCACTGCAGGTCACCGGGTGCCAGACATGCCAGGACATGGGGGCGGCGGCAGCAGCCTCAGCTCAGTGGATGTCGGTGGAGACCTTCCGGGACCTGGCGGAGCTGCCACGTGAGATCGGGAGTGAGTGGGGAGATTTGGGGTGTCGGGGGGAGATTGTGGTGAGGGGGTTCACGGTGGCCGGGAGAAATTTTGGTGAGGGGGGGGGGCACGGAGGCCGGGAGAGATTGTGGTGAGTGGGGGTCACGGAGGCCGGGAGAGATTGGGGTGAGGGGGGTCACGGAGGCTGGAGAGTTTGGGGTTAGGGGGTGTGGTGGATGGCCCGATGGGAGGGGGTGGCGGATGGCCCGATGCGAGGGGGGGGGCGGATGGCCTGATGCGAGGGGGGGGGGGGGGCGGATGGCCTGATGCGAGGGGGGGGGGCGACAGATGGCCCTGCAGAGGCCTGAGGCAGACAGGCGTGGAAGGGGCTGGCTGCCGGAAGGGGGAGGAGTGGAAAGTTGCTGAGAGGCGGGGGAGGAGCGAAGGCACTGCTCAGAGAGCCAGAGGCGGGGTAATTTCCCCCAATAACATGAACCCGCCTCTGGCTTTTTTTTTTTTTCTCCAGCGCGAGCGCGGGAAAAACAGCAGCGCGAGCGGGGGAATTTTAAAAAACACACGTGTGCTGCTTGGGCCAATATTTATTCGCCCGGAGGTTAAATCCACATGCCCCGGGCGTGTAAATGTATATAATTGTCGAACACTGTATATATATGCTGTATGTGTGTATATATGTTTGTAACACATGTCCCCGTCCCCATCCCCCCCCCCCCCCTCTGGGAGATTGCATTGTTACATATTGTGCTGTGGTGTATACATGCTGGCTCACAGTAGATCTAAGCTTCCCACGTTGTTGTAGGGGAGAACAGAACAGGCTTCTGGGGTAGTAACTGATTTGTACTCACGGTGACAGCGCCTCCATCTCTTGCAGGCCCCAGTGATGTGGGGGACAATCCTTACAGGATAACTTATTTACCCTTCCCCCTGATAGATTGCAGTCTCGGGCAGGAAGGTTTAGATGAACAGGAACACACTTTATTGTACACACTGCAGATGTTCAGCATACACAGCTCACACAGTGGTTACAGCAATTCTTGGGGCCTCACTCTCAGGATTTTCCCTGGACCTCCACTGCGGGTACAGGGCCCCCACAGAGGCCCTTGCTCTTCCCTGACTCCCTATTAGAGCCAGAGGAATGTTATCACTTCTAACTCCCCAAGGGGAGAAGGCAGTACATGCACAGCCAAACCGCACCTCTGTGTGAGAACCTATCTCTCAAGGGTAGAGACAATTGACTAACTTTGGCAGTGCAGCCCCTTTTCTGTATGACTTTATCAGTCTCTCACATCGTTGTGGAGGAATTTTGGCCCACTCTTCTTTACAACGTTGCTTCAGTTCATTGAGGTTTGTGGGCATTTGTTTATGCACATCTCTCTTAAGGTCCAGCCACAGCATTTCAATCGGGTTGAGGTCTGGACTTTGACTGGGCCATTGCAACACCTTGATTCTTTTCTTTTTCAGCCATTCTGTTGTAGATTTGCTGGTGTGCTTGAGATCATTGTCCTGTTGCATGACCCAATTTCGGCCAAGCTTTAGCTGTCAGACAGATGGCCTCACATTTGACTCTAGAATACTTTTGTATATAGAGAAGCGTCCATGGTCGACTCAATGACTGCAAGATTCCCAGGTCCTGTGGCTGCAAAACAAGCCCAAATCATCACCCCTCCACCACCGTGCTTGACAGTTGGTATGAGGTGTTTGTGCTGATATGCTGTGTTTGGTTTTCACCAAACGTGGTGCTGTGCATTATGGCCAAACATCTCCACTTTGGTCTCGTCTGTCCAAAGGACATTATTCCAGAAGTCTTGTGGTTTGTTCAGATGCAACTTTGCAAACCTAAGCCATGCTGCCATGCTCTTTTAAGAGAGAAGAGGCTTTCTCCTGGCAACCCTTCCAAACAAACCATACTTGTACAGTCTTTTTCTAATTGTACTGTCATGAACTTTAACATTTAACATGCTAACTGAGGCCTGTAGAGTCTGAGATGTAACTCTTGGGTTTCTGGCAATTTCTCTGAGCATTGCACAGTCTGACCTTGGGCTGAATTTACTGGGACGTGCACTCCTGGGAAGATTGGCAATTGTCTTGAATGTTTTCCACTTTTGAATAATCTTTCTCACTGTAGAATGATAACTTTAAATTGTTGGGAAATTGCCTTATAACCCTTCCCAGATTGATGGGCAGCAACAATTGCTTATCTAAGATCATTGCTGATGTCTTTCCTCCTTGGAATTGTGTTAACACACACCTGAATGCTCCAGACCAGCAAACTGCTAAAACTTCGGCTTTTGTAGAGGTGGTCCCACTTGCTGAGGATCAATTAATCAAGGGCATTTGATTAGCAGCACCTGTCTGCTACTTAGCATCTTAATTCATATGGAAGCAGTAAGAGTGTACTTAGTTTTTCACACACAGCTTCTCCATTTAGGCTTTATTTTGGTTAAATAAATCATGGCACGGTGTAATATGTCATGTGTTGTTGTTCATCTGAGGTTGTATTTACCTAATTTTTAGACCTGCTAAGGAACAGATGATTGTTATTATGTCCTGATATATAAAACCATGGAATTCAAAGAGGGTGTACTTTCTTTTTCAAACAACTGTGTATATATATATATATATATATATATATATATATATATATATATATATATATATATATATATATGTAGCCAGGTCTCCCCAGCAATCCCGCACCCCCCTCACCTGACTGCCGATCGCGGGGGCCGCCGCGTCCAATGGCGGCTCCGTCCGGCGATGGCAGGGGAGAGGGCGGTCAGGTCCCGGCTCGGGGGTTGCCGGGGACGCGTGCGGCCGGTTGCCAAGGCCGCACGCGCGTCTCAAGGCTCCCGGCTCTCCCGGAGCCGGGCAGATAGGGCGCCGCCATTGCGCATTAGCTTGCGCATGCGCAGGGATGGCCCAGACTCAGGAGAGCCCCAGATAGGTTGCGCATGCGCAGATAGGGGTAGGGAGCTAAGGCAGCTCTTAGGAGGTCGCGCGAGAGTAGGGAAGCATAGGGAGAGCTTGAGGCGGCCATTAGGCGTTCGCGCATGCGCGGGAGAAGCGCGCACGCGGCCCCAATGGTATAGCAGCCTCCTGGGAACTACAATTCCCAGGAGGCATAGGGAGACAGGCACCAGGTGCTTCATAGCGGCCAATAGGGCTGGAGGATGCTCAGCCCGGGAATATAGATACATTTCCCGGGCTTTGCATGAGTCAGTTGGAGCAGCGGAGCTGAAGGGGAAGGAAGGATGCAGGGAGTGAGTGGAGCTCCTGCATCCAGATAGGTACCTACACCCTCCAGGTAGGCCCCAACTCCCCACCAGGTTAGTGGGTAACTGAAAAGGGACGGCCCTAGATAGGGAAGGTCACCCTTAGGTGTGTGTTGGGTGCAGGTTTGGCAGTGCCACAGCGGGTAGTACTGTGCGCACTGGCAAATAGGCACAGAGTGTGTGCAGTGGGTTATTGCTGGGGTTCCAGGCTGCGGTGTATGAGTGTTGCATGTTGACGCTGCATGTAATGAGTGCAGTGTGTGTGCAGCGTGTGTTACTGTCTGCAGGCTGACTGTGAGAGCTGTGTGTCGGCTGCAGGCGCGTTAGGATTAGTGAGTTAGCTAGTGGTTAGTGAGGTTTCTGGACTTGGGGTAGTAGGGGAGGGGGGTAGGTTATTAACCCCCGCAGGCCCTAGGAGTTTTCCCCAAGTCACCTCAGGTTGCGGTTCATCAGGGACAGGCCCTAGGTTAGGGTTCCTGTCACTTTAGGGATAGATAGGGATAGCGGCGGTTGCTGTTCCTGGAAAGCGGTTGGACCCACGTTGGGGTCCACAGAGACTGTGTTCCCGAGGGGACCGCCCTAGCGGTCCACAAGTGCAGGAGTTCGGTTGGAGGAGTCCTCGCCGATTGACCCTTTGAGAAGAGTGTTGCAGGCCCGAGCATCGGAGTGCTCGGAAGGTACCTCTGTATTATATGTGCACCAACAGGCCTAGAGGTTTTAGTGACTGCGCAGTCACCCATTGACTATCTCCGTAGGAGTACGGGACATTGGGTGTGGGGGTTTCACTGGACACTGGGTGGGATCACCTAGTGTTGGGGAAACGTCCTGCGAGACGTCACGGGTAGTGTCTCCTCGTGAGAGGGACACAGGTTATGAGGTTATGTAAATGTGATGATATTCTCCATGCATATTAGTAAAGCCCTTAGTTATTATAATCACTGTGTGTGTGGTTTCTGATTGGGTTCCTATGTAGGGTCATTCTACACTTCCCTAGAATCCTACATAGGTGGAGGCGCTGAAAGAAGATCCGTTCCAGAGGATTCACCCCAGGCTCTCATTAGCGGAGGCTCAGACCTCCTGTGAGCCTGCAGGTATACGCACCACACCGGTAACACTACATGTTCTACTCACCCACACTATATATGAGATTGGGTGGGGTGGAATACCCGTTACATATATATATATATATATATATATATATATATATATATATATATACATGTAGAGGTATCAGTACCGTGTTAGCCGAGCTTCAATAATCAAAAAATAAATAGATGATACCGTTCTGTGGCTAACGAAATGCTTTTATTTGTGCGAGCTTTCGAGATACACTGATCTCTTCTTCCGGCGATGTTAGAAAGAGATCAGTGTATCTCGAAAGCTCGCACAAATAAAAGCATTTCGTTAGCCACAGAACGGTATCATCTATTTATTTTTTGATTATATATATATATAATATCTTTGCGGTGAAACAGCAAGTAGGTGAGTGTCCCTGCATCTAGATCACTTGCGGCTAAGCATTGGCGGTCCCTTGGTCGCGGAAAATGGCTATGACCAAATGTCATGTGCAGTTCATAGGGGTAAGCTTTCCCATTTACAGTATTGCTATAGTGTTAAAGCATGCCCATATTACAGGTGCACCGACGAGTATTCTAAAATTTGCCTTGGAAAATCTGGGGCTATCACCAACAAGACCCAGGTACATGCTGCAACATTTCAGTGACATTTCTGCATTTAGTGCGTAAACATTTTCTAATATTAAGCCTTTAGTAGGCAGACTAGCTATTTACTAGCTGGTGACTTAGGCTACTAGGGGGTTAATATATTACCATTATTTGTGATGTATTTTTTATTACATTAAAGGCTGGCTAAACTTATCTTGCCAACAGTATGTTCTGTATATATTGGCCATTACACACTGTATATGGGCAAGATAGGCTTATTTTTTTTTATTGGCAATATGTTTTGGTGCTAGTGTAGTCTCATCAGGTATTGTACTTAGGTAAATAGCATGTGAATAAGTACATTAATGTTAATCACTTGTTTGCGTGCTCATTTGTATATGCTGCATTGAAATAAACTTTAAATATCACTTCAATAAAATCCCTCTTATCTCTGCTTTACCACTGGTGGTATGGCTTTATAAGGTTAATAAATAGTAGTGGCATCAAACACTGATAACGAAAAAATGTACAGTAATATACTGTATCGGCCCTCAATGAATCTAGGCCAAAATTCTCCATACTGCCACATAAAGTTACAGAATAGTTTCTAAGCTATTTGGTAAAAAAAGAGATGAGGAATCACATTTAAATAATTTTTGCCACTAACTTTCTTTTGTCCACTGCCATACATAGGTAAATATACAGTATTAGCATGAAAATAATTGGCAAAAAGAGGGTAAAGATCTTCTACAAGCATGATGGACTAGTGGTAACAAATACTTTTCAAGACAATGTCTAACCTAGGCATTTAACATAGTACCTAGACCTATACACATAGTTTAATTATAGCAAATATTAAAATCATGGTTACAATACATCTCCTTTTGGTGATATTTTCTTATCTAAAATATCATTAGCATTTAGCCCATAATGCACATATTACATATTACATATTATTCAGGCTGAATACCAAAGTGTACGTTGGAAACATTTTTGTCAACTGCATGATTTAAATAATCGGTACGACACATCTCCCCAGTAATCATAGTGCATAATATAATTAATTGTGTCACATTTGTTGATGAATCAAAGAGGAAACTGCATTCCAGCAGATGCTTTCTAATAGTTAATTTGTTAAAGGTTGATAAAGCTGCACCCTACTGTAAGAGAGAAGATAGATCAAAGTTATTGCTGCTCCAAGGAAACAAATCAGGAAACTCACCAGCAAAAATGAACTAAAATCAATTTAATAGAACTACACAAAAACATGAACAAAAACAGAAGATACTCCTTTGACGCATTTCATACCCCCCCACCCCATACGCGCTTGAAAAAGTATCATATGGGGTGTGAAACGCGTGGGAGGATGGTCTTCTGCTTTTGTTCATGTTTTTTATGTAGTTCTATTAAATTGATTTTAGTTCATTTTTGAGGGTGAGTTTCCTGATTTTTTTCTTGGAGCGGCAATAACTTTGATCTATCTTCTCTCCTGCATACTATTTGGATCAAACGGATGCCATTGGGGATCACAGAGGCTTTTCTGGAGCAGCTGATCCGGACACAGCATATCAGCTGGAGGAGAAGTAAGGTGTATTATTGTGAGTAGCGAATACTCCACACCCACTGCAGTTTGACGTGGGGCTACTTACTAAGGCTGGTTCTATACTGTCGGGGCGTGCTACGCCGTGCGCGCGCATGGCAGTTATAGATGGCTGAGGTCAGCCAGCCCTTCTATACAAGGGCCGCGCACACGCACGGCAGGGAGCGGGGAGCCGACAGACAGAAGGGAAGAGAAGGAAAATCATATTTTTGCGCCGCTACCAGCGCTGAATGTATGTATATATGTTTGTGTGTGTATATATGTATGCATGTGTATGTATGTACTGTGTATGTGTGTATGTATTTGTGTGTCTGTACAAATTTAATAAATATTTTATTTTTACCAATGTTTTTTTTTTTAATAAATAATAAATTACACATACTGTACATACATACACACACACAAATACATACACACACAAACACACACAAACACACATAAACACAGTACCTTCACAGCTCACAGCATACACATAAAAAGCATGCGACACGTGCACGCGCCTTCGAACAGGCACGCGCACGGCCGCACACACTATATAACAGCCCTACGGCTGCTAAACTCCTGAGAGGCTTATCTTAGCCTATTTTTCACAAACAAACCTTAACTTTGCCTATATCTGTGTCCTCTCCTACCCTCCACTACATTATAGTCTTATAAATAAAGTTTTTGCCTTCTTTAACCCCACATACCTGGCTCCGGTACATTTGCTATATATGTGATAATATGCTACCCTCCTGGAGCTCATATTCGGTCTTTTTCTATGTTCTGAATTAACTGTAAGACTGCATTACATCTAGCAGAGTACATCTGTTTCTTTCATTTGTGGATCTGTTACTACAGCCAAGTCTGCTCCTAAAAGGTTACTTCTTTGTCTGATATTTATTGATGATCAATTAAGTGATCATTTGAAACTGAGCATTATACTGACTATCTCTACATCCATTAGCCCACATTCCTTAAGAATTATAACACCCAGTGATGTAGCGTGTTAATCATTTTTACTTGCTTCTTTCCCAAAATATAGATTGGGGGGACAAATAAAAGGTTCCAAGGATTAGCAAGTGAATGCAGCTGTGAAAAGTGTCTGAAACCAACATTGGTTTCTAATACATTAGGTCTCCAAAACTGTCTAACTTGGAGTAGTTGTAGAGACTTAGAAGTGCATACAGTATGTAGCGCACTTTCCCCCACCCCCACCCCCACCCCCTGGGAGATATGACAGCTGCGGTGTATGTGGTGCATTACCTGTGGCTCACAGAAGGCCTGGGGCTCCACTGCTGGGAGCCTGGGGTGTGCCTGATCCATCGGGTGACAGTGCCTCCACCTGTATGGGATCCTACTATGTGGGATAACACTGTTACAGGACCCCATGCAATAATAAACACACTCGTAAGAGTAACAGTTTTACTGCATGCATAGAATAACAACGGTAACAGTTCCACCAACTAGGCCACGCACGGCCGTACCCTCACACAGTCCTCCAACACCGTCCCAGACCAACGGATCGCCAGTTCGGCTGTGTCCCTCTCTCCAGTACTACAGGGGCCGTGTCCCTAACTGATGGGCCGACCCCTGCAGTAACCACAAACTGAGGGGTATTGGGGCTCAGCTGGGGCCTAAGGGGGTCTCTGGCCTAGTGAAGGGGTCACTGACTCCCTGAACATACACATCCTACTCCTTCCGCGTCCCAGCTCAGATTGGTGTGCTCCAAGCGCGCGTAAAGTATCTATTCCCTGCTGCAGGGAATCTCTGTGCCCTATTGGCTGGTTACGCGCCATGTGACTGCAGCCCCTTAGGCTGCTAGGAACTGTAGTTCCATTGCGGGGGCTCCTTGACAATGGCCACCGTTCTCCTGCTCTCTGAACATGCATGACTGCACTGCACATGCACAGCCATATCTGTCACGGTGGCACCCTACTATGCAAGCCGCCGCAGACCGTCGGCGACCTGCTCGCCATCCTGACTGTCCGCACTACAACAGCAACCTCCCCTGCTGTAGCGGAGATAAGTGGAATCCAGGGAACCAACATTGGTTTCTAATACATTAGGTCTCCAAAACTGTTTATCTTGGAGCAGTTGTAGAGACTTAGAAGTGCATACAGTATGTATATTCAATACTCTGCTATGCAGTAATTTGCAGAGTTTAACGATGAATTGTAAAATGAAGAATGTTTCAAAATTGTCCACCCAGTAACTTTTCTTTATTTGTAGGGCTATATTACTTATTATAGGCTAAAGCCGTAAAATTCAGGGCATTATTGAAAACCCTGCTCTCTGATTGGTTAAAATTCCGGGCATTATCCACAGTAATGCCCTGAATTTCAGCAGATTGCAAAATGCAGTTTTTAATCTGTTTTATTTCCAGCCAATCAGCTTTCAGAACAGCTGAGACAGGGCAGGGGATTGGTTTGAATTAAGTAAAAGCTCTGAGACATGGCAGGGGATTAGTTTGAATTAAGTAAAAGCTCTGAGACAGGGTAGGGGATTGGTCAAAAAGTATCAGCCATGGTTTGACTCCTCCCCCTCCCGAGCTGACTGAGATTTTCTGAGCAGATTCAGTTGAATGGGGGGGGGGGGGGGGGCGGGGGGGGAGACTGCAAAGAGGTAAGTGTGTTGTGTATAGAGGTGCAGTGTTGTGTGTGTGTGTGGGGGGTGGGGGGTGTAGAGGTGCTGTGTTGTGTGTAGAGCTGGGGGGAGAGTGCAAAGTTTAGTAAGTGGCTGCATTTTTTATTGTGGCTGCAGTGTATGTGTGTGTGTTGTGCTGTTGTATGTGTTGCAGCAGTTTGTGTGAGTGTAGAGCTGACCATTTTATTTTAATAAAAAAATCTATTTAACTATATGTAACCATGCTGTAAAATGGCTACAGTCGTCTCTCCTGTTGACAGTAAGGCCTGGTAAGTTATGGGCATGCCAGCAGTAATTATGGAGGTTTGCCCTCACACCCTGGTGAGGTGCCCTATGTATGGATGGGAGTGGTCACATGCTCTGAATCCATGATTAGTGATGTCAGAGTTATGCCAGCCCCCAGAGGATACATAAGGCACAGCACTGCTCAAAAGGGATTGGTGCCAAAGAGAGAACCCCGCCCTGTTGGGGGTAGTGGTGCGAAAGCTGTGGCCACACCCTCCAGGACTGTGACAGGCTCATAGCGAATTATGGGCCATAACGTGAATCTGTGGGACCCTCCACAAATATTTACCAGGGGGAGGGGTCTCTATCTCTGCCGGGCAAGACCCGAGTTGTCTGAGGGAGGAGCTGGATGTGAGCTTCCTGTTCCTCAAGTGCGAGGAGCTGGTGAACAGGAGAGATCACTGCGCAAAGTGTCTCCCGTAACCAGCACTACAAAGAGCGAGATGGACATTGGGGTATATCCCTATTCATTGCCAGGAGGCTTCCTGGTAGTCAAGGCTGGGGACAAAGAGACATTGCGGTGCCTGTGCATGCAGTGCAGGTTACCCGGCGGAGAAGCTAGCACAACGGCTAGGTGTCCCCAATGTGGCATCCATTACCTAGGGGCCATGCAGCCCTTCGTACCAGGGCAGACCGAGGAGGTGGGAGCGGACACAGCCATGCTGACGCCTGAAGCCCCGCGTGCGGCCTGCACCGAACCAGTTGATCCCGGAGAATGGGGATCGCTCCTAATGATCAGAACGGAGCCTGAAGAGAAAGGGGCTTACAAACGTGGTGAGAACCCGGAACCTAACCGTCGGTCCCCTGCGGGAGTGCCACTCCCCGAGTCGGAGTTCGGCTCCTCGAAAGAGGAACAAGCAACCCCAACGATGGTGGTGATGCGCCTACCGGCGGACCACTACAGCAGTGCTGGAAAAGAACCGGCACTTACCTGTGTCGCGGCGGAGCGGAGTCTTGTGTCGCCGGTGCAGAAACAACCTGAGAGGCGGAGTCCCATGGCCGTGGTGACTGGCGGAGTCGATGGCGGAGGAAGAACCACCCCGAGCCGACGGAGCGGTGAGACACACCCTTACCCTCCACAGGCGCCGGTGGTGGCAACGGCAAAGGAAGGCCTAGCCCAGGCCCGAGCAGAGCGGAGAGCAGAACCATCACTTCCGGCGGCGGATGTCGTTCTGGAGGAAGAGGTTCCGGTTGGGAGCCCAACGCAAGATGGCGGCGGCGAATCCCGCGAGATCCAGGACATCATTTCCGGTGGGCACAGCGGAACCAGATGGAACAAGGACACGAGTGAACCGGAGTGCCAGTCCGATGGTACCGGGCAAGGTAGCGAACAGTTGCGCGTCGTAGCCCCGCATATCCCGACCGTATTTCCCTATGCTCAACCCCCTGCCATAGTTAAAGCCCCTGCCCCTGTCACGTCTCCCCCGGGGTCCCGATCGAGCCAAGGGTGGTCTGGGGAGTCACAGGGCAGCGCTGATGAACGGACTGGGGAGAACCTGGACTGGGGTGACTGCTTTACCTCCGATGAGGGATTGGGGAGGGAAGTGTTAACCTATATGTAGTCTCTGGGGGTGAATCCTACTGTAATCAAGCATGTGGCTAAAGGGGAAGTCAATCGTTATGGTATGCGCACTCATACCAGTGGGATGTCTGGGGATTTGGGTAAAGTTGCTCGTGTTGTGCCTATTGCCCGGGGAACACCCTATGTACCTCTAGTGTTGGCAAGAATTGCCAGGGATCGCCAAAAGCTGTTACCATCCAAGGGAGGGAGAAATTGAGTTTGAGATGGGTTCCACTGATGAGGATAGGGGATATAGTACTGATGAGGAGGAAGAAAATTGGGATTCTGATAGTTCCATAGAAGATTGGGATACTGATAGCTCTCTAGAGGATTGGGATCCTGAAGTGTTAGATGAGAAGTGGTGTAACCAAGAAAAGAGGTCTTACATTTCCAGGGAGTGCCTTAAGGAAGTGTATGGGCATGATCCTCTAAGTCCATTAGCATCCATGCCAGAGTTATGGGCTGATTGTGGGTGTCCAGTATGTCATCCAGAGTGTTACAGCATTGCTGCTTTAAACCCAGTGGACCATGCTGTGCGTAGGCCACCTTAAAAGGGTATGGTAGTACCACTAATGGATACTCCATCAGGGAGTAATCCTGGTTGTGATACATCTACGTTAGGATGTATCTGTTATTATGTATGATGAAGATATGTTGTGACTAATTATGTGTGTCATTCATTTTACAGTGCTTCTTGACGAAAGGTACTTCAAATTTAGGTCCCAGCCAGGGGCGGTGGGATTCACCAGGGGGAGAATGTAACCATACTGTAAAATAGCTACAGTCGTCTCTCCTGTTGACAGTAAGGCCTGGTAAGTTATGGGCATGCCAGCAGTAATTATGGAGGTTTGCCCTCACACCCTGGTGAGGTGCCCTATGTATGGATGGGAGTGGTATAATTCAGACAATCCAGGAGGAGCAAAATATGGGGAAATAAGGAAACAAAAAACAGTGCAAATTTAAGTGCAGACGTTGAGACTAAAATCCAATCAGGTGTCAATATCTTGGCTCTACCGGTCTATCTACTCACAAGCTGTTAGTGGTATATATGCAGTTGGCAGATTGGGCTGCCACCCCAGGTGGATGCTGTATACTGTGTGACTCCCTCCAGGCTCGTCTCATCAGTGTGGCAATGATACATGTAGAGGAAGAAACAGAACTACATAGCGCGATCTGTCTTGAAATAGACTTTATAAAAAGTATATAGGCATATAAAATGTGCACTTACATGGATGGGAGTGGTCACATGCTCTGAATCCATGATTAGTGATGTCAGAGTTGTGCCAGCCCCCAGAGGATACATAAGGCACAGCACTGCTCAAAAGTTAGTGTGTTGCTGAGGTGTTGCAGGAAGTTCAGTTGGTTGGTTGCAGAAGGAGCAAGTCTGAGTGCAGACTTGGGAGAATGCAGCTCATGAGACTGTGACCAGGGACCTGGCACAGGGAATATCTCTCTAAGGGGAGATAGGGAATCCACCAATTTGGGGAAAGGACACCTTTCAAAGGGAAGTGCGGTGAACATGAGAGGCTAAGTACAACCACTGTGAGGGGCAGCTGGCACGCCGCAAGTCAATAAAGATGATCCTGTTAAACCATACCCTTGTGTGTAAGTGTGGAGTGATTACACAGAGGAGTGCACCACAGAGGAGTTCCTCACCAGGACCATCCACAAGCGGACGCTGGGATCCTGATGAGGTGGAGGAGCTGCACTGGATATAGGTAGGACTCGCACACACTACCTCAGCTACCTGTCTGGGTTGGCAATCCCCACACAACATCATGCGGGAGACTCAGGAGTCCTGTTGCCAACAGGTGCACCACCAGACACTACACTGTAATGGGGGCTGGTTAGACCACAGGGGCCAATGTGAGATTGGGTGGGTCAGGCTAGGTCAGAAAATCCGTTACATATACAAACGTGTCTATTATTTATGAAATAAGCCTACATTTAGCCTATAATAGTAATAATCCCCTCAGAATAGGGCATTACTGGCCAATAATGCTCTGGCTGGGTTAAAGTCCCTCGGCTTCGCCTCAGGCCTTCAACTCTTCCAGCCAGGGCATTATTGGCCAGTAATGCCCTGTTCTTCAGGGATTATTACTTAATTATATTAATATCTGTCCAGTTGTCATTTTTAATAATTGAAAGTTGAAGACATTTTACAGTGCTTATTAAACTATTTATTTCACTCCATAACATGGTTTATTAATGTAACCCTTTGCAGTTATTGTCCAATAAAAGTAACTTTGCACTAAACACTCCTGAAATCTGCACCGAATCCTAAGTTAACCAACAATGGATTTATCCATGGCTAGGTAGATATAAAACCAAACAGTATAGGATTAGTCAGTTATTAAGCAGCATAAGGTTAACATTAATTATTTTTGTATGCACTCATTCTCAGTCAACATTTACCTAATGGGAATGGAATGTGTAAAAAACATTTATTTCAAGTCAGTGTGAAATTTGCTTAACAAGCTTTTCTATACCAGGCAAAAATCAATCAATCATTAAAATACAAAACTCTATACTGACCATGGCCAAAAAAATGCTTGATGAAGACTACTACAGTATAAAGTACAATTTTAGAAAAAGCCCAAAATCGAATGGAAGTATATAATTCATTATATTGATTAAATGTATTATTTGTCAAGATATTTGTAAACTATAATAAATTGCTAACAACTCAGTAGACAATAAACATTCAAGTAGCGATCTCCATTATGCGCTTTAAATGACGTGGGGAAAATTATTTTTGGAATGGGTCTCTCCTTGTAAAAATAATCAAGTAATAGTGTTTGCTATGAATTTGACCTAATGGGAGCAACTGTATATACATTTTGTAGAGTTGTTTTAGAGTATAAAACAAAATACTACAGATGTAGCATACATTACTGCTCCTGTTAACAAGATGCATTGCATTAATGCTGGAATGTTATCAGTAGTGCTATTGAAAAAATTAGTTGAGATAACACATGTGGGGTTTTTTTGTCATTATTTTGTGTTACTGTATTTCATGGTAATAGGTGTAATAATGTCTGCTACATCTGCAGGTGTAACACAAGAGCACCTGCAAAGTGCCATAGTCAAGAGGAATTTATTATTGGATAAACTTGGAAAACGGATTAAAAAAAAGTTGTTTTGTCTTTATTTGCTTGCACTTTCCTCAGTTTTGGTAAATGCCGTAGCTACAAGCCATTTTTATTTTCTTAATAGTTAATTGTAACTACAATAATTTAAATGTATGTGGTATTTGTCAAAAGTTGTAATGGAAAGTTACTAATGCCCATATTAATTGGAGGTTATTCATTGAACTGTAATGGAGACACAACTGCACAGAAATGACCTCCCACTCCCTACAGAATAACCTCCTACAGTGTCTCAAGTGGCCTTAAAATCTCTATCTTATGTATTCCTTGTATTTTATTTCTTATTTATGTATCTTATTAAGTAGTCACAACAGAGGCACACCACATCATTGAAAGAGTTAAGCAAACATTATTTATTTAATTTGTCTTAGTTTAGCTCTTTTTAACTGTTCTGTTTGTTAATATATCAGTGTTATAAAAGCTTTATGGTAGTTTTCTAATGGAAATAATGTTATGTTTTAGATATGAAATGTTCTTTTAAAATGTGCAATTCTACAGAAGCCAATAATTAAACCACACCAGCATAGAGTGGCGAGTGAGTCATGAACAAAATATCCGTTGACATACTTACTTAACCACATGTTGCAGACTAAACATAGACTTAAAACTTCTTAAGATCATTGCTAAACATTACTTCCTTTGAACAGAGATAATCTGATAAACACTGAACATCTGATGACAAAAATACCTGTTTTATACTTTGATTATATTATTGTAGAAATGTGTGTTTTGCTTTAATAGGACACAATGATATGATTACAACAAAAGCAATCCAAAAATTGTATCTGAAATCAAATAACTACTACTGAAGAAAATTGTGTAACATCAGAAAAAAAGAGAAATGTATTTATACAGAGATTGAACACAATACATTTGCATAAATTTGTAGCTATTCACAGTCTATAGTTTCACAATCTGAAATTTAATTAAACCAATTTATAAAATTATTGGCCAATGTGCATGTGTTTTTGACAATTCTTTTTTGTCATTTTGTTCTTAAAGCTGCAGTTCAGTCTTTTTTTTTTTTTTTTTTTACATTTATTTTTTTACTTCAATAGTTTCATGTGGGCAATCTCTAATTACCTAAAGAACAGTATAGCTGCAGCTCAATTCGTTTTCCATGTATTGATAGGTCAAAATTTGGTGACATATTAAAAGCTGGCATTTGTTTATAATCTGCTTGACTGGCAGTGGAAGCTCATGAATATTCATGAGCACTGCTGCACTGACAAATGCTAGAGGGTGTGCCAGAGCTTGTGACAGGACATGAAGGGGCAGTGCCTTAGCAAATGGCTGTTAAAATAGAATACAAGAAAATTGGTCTTTCAAAGTTGTTTTTTTAAAAACAGAAAATGCTAAAAGTATTTTTTCTTACTACAGAACTGATTTATTAAAAAAAACAAACATGCAGGATATTGACTGAACTGCAGCTTTAAGCCAACTAAATTATATTATCACCTTTTTTGGGCAATTTTTCATCAACCCATTACTCTTCTGTGTGTATTGCATCATAATTTACAACTATAAGCATACAGCGTTAATGATAACAAAAGTAGAATGGTTCAAGATTAACAGCACTGAAAACATGATTTAATGTTTAATTAGGGAGCCTTATTTATTTATTTATTTTAGTATCAGAACAAAGTAATCTTCACATATAGGAATTCCCTGTGCTGCACCCGTTTAGATACCTCAGGACTATAATAAAATGTAATCTGTTATTAATGCAAAGTAAAATAAAGGCACATACACAGGCGGCACACTTTATTTGAGTGTGGCTCATTCCGCAAGCCGGGATATGTCCCGGCTTGCGAGCCGCACTCCCTCGGCGTGCCGCGCATCACCGATGCGCGGTCACGCGTCATCGGGTGCCTGTGCCGCCTGTACGCGTGCCCAGGGCTCCCTGAGGAAGCCCTGGTGTCGCGCGGATGTGAGGACGGCGGCGGGACGTTACGGGGGACCCGGCGGACCCGGTGAGGAGAGGGGGAAGCCCCGATCGGCGGGCCTCTCCTCCGAGGCTTCGGCGCGCGCCCGGGACATCCCGGCGCGCGCCAGGTTACTGTCGCGGCCGAGACCGGGCAAATGCTCAAATAAACTCGGCCGCGACAGTACACATATCATCAGTAGAAATAATTAAAATAAATTCAAAGTGTAGGTGTGTATACTTAGACCAATAGGTACAGTATATCACTAGTCCCTTATGAGATCAGTACTCATATATAGGGGCTTATGCAGAGAGGAACGGTAAAAAAGTTTAAAATGGCTGTAAAATAGCCACAGATTTGCCGTTAGTGAAGGTGTTATGCAGAGAACGTCGTTAACTCATTTCGGCAAAAAACTGCTAATTGCCAACTTTTCCTGGCTATTTGAAACTCGCCATACTAATGCACATATTGGCGTGTTCCAGCGATTCAGAGCTTCTGGAATACCACGCTATATTAGCATGGCGAGTTTCAGGTTCTCGCCACGAGTTTGGCGAGTTTCACAGCTCTGAAAAATTTTCAGAGCACTTTTAAAAATCGCGCCATTTTCTGCCGAGTTTCAGGATTTCTGGCTATTTTTTTCGCCAGAAGATGGCGCTATTTCCTTAACTATGCTCTCTGCATAAGCCCCATAGTTTTACTGGCTTCGATATACAGGCATGAACAGGGAAGCTATGAGGGATCTCCCCCCTAACCTAATTACCCAGTACCCACGTAAAGACGTACAAATAATGACAGAGACCAGACCGTGGGGTCTAAAAGGCTGCAGCTTTTTTATCTAACATTAAATAATCGTGTAAATTCCAATCCCTGCCAGAATGCTCACTTAAGGGGTGACAGTTCATATGGTCCTTGAACCGTTGATCCTGAAACCCTCAAGCTGGGCCCACGTGGCCTGGCCATTGGGTGGGAACTTGTTTGCAAGGAGCTGACTGATACGCTCCAGCCCCTGGGTCACGCACCCCCCACCCCCCACCCCCCACCGCCCCGCTCATGTAGGCGGGAAGGAAAGTGGCCAGGGATCACAAAGGAGGTGAGGGATAGCCTTGCGTCATGGTTATGGCGGCCCCCTGCCTAAAACTAGGGAGCTTCTTGAACAGGGAGGCTGTGAGGGAACTCCCCCCGCCACTAATTACCTAGTACCCCCCTAGACACATATAAGTGTAGACAAGTCCCCTTGGACTACTGATTCTCTGGCCCCCTAACACTGTAATTTCCAGAAAGGAGTAGGCAGTGTTAAGAGTAATCCCTGCAAAGGTCTTTTACACTGTTCACTGTGTGTATGTTCAATAAAGTTCAGGATTAGCCTGTTATTGTAAGGGGGGCCCATGAGTATAGGTAGGCCGGATTACAAGCCACTCCCCTGGAGAGTGGGAAGGAGGGGGTTTCCGCCCTAGAGATTGTGGGTATAATGTTGTTCTCGGCTTCCCTTCAGAGTGTGTGGACGCAGCAGAGAGTCTCTCCCCAAAGGTAGTAGGCTGAGGCCTTGCCCCAGCAGGTGGTAAAATACCTATGAAGAGGGATAGTCAAGGCCTAAAGTCTGGGTGCTGCATTCAGGGACTGTGACCTGTGTATACCATCATGCATGTACCAATAAACCCAGTTATACCCAATCTGGTATTATGCTTGAACTGTTCACTAAGAAGAAGTGTCCCTGGGGTTCATCCTGGAGCCTCAGGATCCTCTTGGCCTGGAGGTGCTGTCACTGAAATAACGACCAAGAGCCTGTACTGATGTCCTCCCCACACCACACGGAGATCTCCAGCCTCCTGCTTACCAGCCAGGTATGCACCAGCACCACAGAATTCACAAGTATTCCCAATCTCACATAGGAAGACCCAATCTCACATAGAAAGGGGGAAAGGTGCTACATTAATAATGACAGTGTCAGTAAAAAGCCCTGGCATATATTTTCCTAGATCTCACTCTCTCCCAGTTCCCTTCTCTTTCCACTGGGTGTGCTTCTGGTTTCTGTCTGCTCTGGGGTTGCTCTGTCTGTCTGTCTCCTCTTGTTGCTCCTGTCCTCTATCCTTATACAGTAGTTCTTGTTTCCTGTTCCTCCCTTGCTTTTGTTTTGTGTCAGATTCCTATGACAATGCTTTTGCCTCTGATCTGTTCCTGTACCAGTCCTGTTCTGTATTTGAGACCTGTTCATATTAAAGGCCCTTGCTAGTGTATCTGGTTTGTCCTTGTTTGTTCCCTGCTCCCTGCTCCATGGTCTCAGTCTCTGCTCCCTAGTCTCAGTTCCTGATCCTCTGTCCCGCTCCTGCCTTCCTGTTGCCGAACCTCTGCGTGTGACCCCAACATTCCTGCTTGTTTCCTCCATCCAACCTCTGCGTGTGACCCCGACTTTCCTGTTTGCCGCCTGCCACCGGCCTCAGCCCGTGACCCCAATAATCTTTGCCTGCTTCCAATGTTCCAGCCACCGAGGTCCTACCCACTACAGGAGTCTCCCATTGACACAGCCACAGCGCCTTTTTAATTTAACATGAAATAATCAAGTAAATGCCAATCCCTGTCAGAGGGCTTGCTTAAGGGGTGAAAGGTCAGATGGTCCTTTAACCGCTGACCCCATAACCGTCAAGTTGGGCCCACATGACCCGGCCGTTGTCATGAGTGGGATCCCGGAAGTCACGTTTAAATGACCCCTGCCCACTCCCATGGGCTCTACCAGCTCTGAGCCAGGTCTGGGAAGGACAAGCACTTACCCCCCCAAATGCCACCACTGACAGGTCAATTTAATCCCCCTTAAATTAGGCCATACCACCAGACCCACAAGGACCTTCTCCAACCCCTCTTGCAACCCATTATTAAATATATCTGACCCGATGTCCAACAAATACACCCAGTCAGACCTAAACAAACCACCAGACCTGGAATTGAAGTCTGGGTGGCTGACCACCCAGCCCCGAACCATGCCACAAACTTTCCCAGTGCCCTGTTCACCTTCTGACGCATTCGCTCGACCACCCACAGGACCTTCGCACCCTTCCACACTTTCCTATGGATTATGTCTAACCAAATGATCTGAATCCCCCACCAAAGCCGGAAGATACGAGCCAGGTCTTGGCTTAATGATTCGACCAAATTTAAGTAGCATAGCGCCACAATATTGTTGCCCCTGGCATGGAGGATCAGGATCCGCGGGGGCCTCCAATCCCTGGCCAAAACCATCAGCCATGGGAGCAATTGAACCCACCGCAGACCACCCCTCCCTCCCCCCCCACCAGAACACCTTTGCCTGCTCCACGGGCAAGATTTCTCCCAATACGGACGAATGGCAGCTCACTGTGTACCCAGTGTACATGCGAATCCCCGATGATCCATTTGTCTGAATCAGACCAGCAAAGCTTCATCTCCTTTTAAAGCGGGCCTGACGTAAGACCGGTATCTATTTGATTCCAACACCCGATTTTCTGAATAACTTCAGCAGTAAGCCCTGCGCATGCCGCTTCCGTTGCGGACCCAATTCGGAATGAATGTGTCCCGAACTGAGCCCCTTCCAAGCCCAGTTGCTTAAGGCATGCCCAGAAAACCTGCAGGTACTGAAACCTAGATAAAAGCTCCCCATTCACGTGTACCAGCAGCGGACCCAACCCGTTAGGCCTGAAGCCCAATTATTCTCCCAAGGACCCTACAGGGCATATTCTACTCCCTGGTAAGCATAGCAATGAAACCCAGGTTCCCTTCCCCAGCTGGTCTGTTTTTGACTTGAAAATGAGCAGCTGCAAAGACCCTGACCCTTTTACCGTGTCCCTAAACTGCAACTCCCCCCTCACCTTTCCACGATGCACAAACTAGTTCCCTGACCTCAATGCGCAAAGAAGGCCAAGTTAAAGGCCAAGTTAGAGAGCTTTGCCTCAAAGACTGAAAAGCAAACCTGTTCTGTAAACTGAACCAAACTCTCAATTCTTCTGCTGTCTCGTGTTGTCGCCCCCCTTATCAGCCCCGCTATATCCGACTTGACTATGAACACCTTCGTAGGAACCTCCCTACCGCCTAACTTCATGAAATAGGAAACCCCAGTCAGTCTTTATTCTTTTGACCTACACGCCAATCCCCTGGCTTTCAGGGTTAACACGTACATCATTAGGGCCTCTAACTCTGACACATCCAACCCCAGTTCCCCAGCTAATCCTTCGTTCACACCGCCACATAAGCACCCCATGTACAAGGAGCCACGGAAGCTCGTACTAAATCCAGCACTGGACGTCCCAAATTCCCACAATCTACCGGGAACCGTACGCAGTCTTGTTCTGCCTCCGGTGCTCACTTCCGAAACTCCACCACCTGTTACTGGGATAAAGAATCGACAATGTTATTCACAACCCCTGGAACATGTTGCGCTTTGAATGCTATGTTCAAGTGAAGGCAAGACAGCATGAAGCTGCATAACAGACCAAACACAGTTGGGGAACGCGAACCAAAATAATTTACGGTTTCCACCAGCCCCATGTTATCTGACCAAAAGATAATTCCCTGTTTGCGAAAAAATGTCCCCACAACCGCATGGCGACCAGCAAAGGGAATAGCTCTAAGAACATCAGGTTCCTAATCAGATGGGTCTCAGCCAGTGGACCAGCCATCGCTCCATACACCAGGCCACATTCAAATATGCCCCAAAAACCACCAACCCACCACATCGGTGAACAGCTGCAACTCCACGTTTCGAGATGGGTGCCCCTGCCATAACGTCCACCCGTTATACTTCTCCAAGAACTCTAGCCAAACTGCCAAATCCTTACAGATGTCGGCGGTGACCTGAATAAAATGGTTAAGGTGTCTTGCCCCCACTGTGGATGCTGCCTGGCACCTTGAAAACACCCTCCCCACCGGCATGATCTTAGCTGCAAAAACCAGGTGGCCAATCAGTAATTGAAAATGACGCAGCAAAGTCTTTCTTATTGTCATGAACACCCGCAACAGCTTCTTCAATGCTACCAGCTTTTTAGGCGGGAGCCTGTACTCCATCCTCACCGAGTCAATCTAAATTCCCAGAAAACTAAGGACCATCGTTAGATGAAATGTCCTCTCATCGGCAAACAGGACAGTGCTGTGGGCGAAAACTTTAACAGCAACCTTGCACACAAATCTGATCCCCCGAGGCCCACGAACAAGAAGTCGTCTAAGTAGTGCATAATCCCGCAGCCTGTACACTCTTACGCACCACCCACTCATGAAACATGTTAAAGATTTAGAAATAAAAACAGGAGAGTGCACAGCTCATGGGCAAGCATAAATTGACAAAGTATTGCCAACAAAAGAAGCAGATAACCCCAGAAGAAGTCGATACATAGACAAAACTAGTTGGGCATTTTGGACTGCAGAGGCCACCATACACATTCCACCAGGAATCAGAGCGGCTGACGTGAGACAGATGGAAGGCAACACGGGACGCGAGTGAGTGACGGAGAATGGGGAACCCATGCACATGGACACACACAGCAAGGAGCTGAGCCTGGAGCCGAGTCTGGAGTAGGGTTGCAGTGAGCCCAAAGTCACTCTCTGCTTTTTATCAGCGGGGAAAGTGTAGCTTGTCCCTATCAATCAAAGTAAAATGTTAATGCACCATATTGCATGTATCTGTGCTTTCTTTTCTACATGAGGTTTTTCAAGGAGTAACCACTATGGAGGACCCTGTTCCATGGAGTTGCAGTATAAGTGATATCAGTGTGTATTTGTATTCACTGGGTTTATTGCACGGTTATATTGCACTGTTATATTCACATTCTTGTTTGCGCCACGAACACCAGTTTGTTTAGTTTAGAACCTAGCGCACAAATCTGCTCTCCCAGGGCCCATGAACAGGAAGTCGTCCAATCCTGCAACCTGTACACTCTTATATACTCATGAAAAGTGCTACAGGTTTAGAAATAAAAACAGGAGAGCGCGCAGCCCATTGGCAAGCATAAATCGACGAAGAATTGGCAAGCAACCTAACACAAGTCCCGTCATTCACCGATGACCCCTCGGGGTAGCTGAATCAGCCTTCATGCTCCCACCTCTTTTTTAGGAACCACCCCCAATAGTGAAATCCTAAGACACAGTAAGGGGGATGGGGAGAAAATGGGATGCCATCCTACCTAACTTGACTTCCTTAATCACTTTATCCCTAGCAACATCGCCGTGATCCCTAGCCGATTTCAAATTGCCCCACCTCCCGATCCCACTTGATACTCACATACAGTCACATACTGCATATTTCTAAGCCAGAAGTTTACAGTTAATACAGTGAGACATTACACCACATTAAATTAATGTCTTTTGTGGAAAAGCTTTGTCTATCAACCACCAAGGGGTCTATGTATCACAGCAATTTTGGAGTACAACTAGGGCATTTGCATCCTGCACCAAATGCACCCTGTATGTATCAAATAATTTTGCCCCAATGTTCCCCTGTCTGTCCTAGATTGCAACTTGGGGAGTGTCAGTAGGAGGAGTTTGGGAGGTGTTGCATGGTGCAGAGATTGTAATGGGATGTATCACATTCTGTGTCTCTCTGCACCATCTATTTTTCTTTTATTTGCCCCCACAAACCCTTCACATGTGAAGTGGCTCAAGTCTAACATACTGCATCAGATGTAAGACACTGCTCTAGGATGTTTGTCCACAGGTGTTTTGCCACCAGGACATTTGCATGATCTCCACTCCTATGCCTGATCGCCCTCTGCCGCATGCCTGACTCGACAAGCCAGCTCTACGGTGCACGAACGCCTGCTCCGACAAATGCATGATTAAATGTCCCACATGGGACCGCTAAACTGTCTAGACAAGCTGCTCCAACTCACCATCTTTAAATGTCCCATGAAACATTTAAAGATGGCGCATCGGAGAAGCCTTTCTAGACTGTGTAGCATGCCTGCACAGTACATTTAAACATGCAGTTGTCGGAGTGGGCGGTTGGGACATGGAGTTGTCGGAGCAGCAGACCTGGCTTGCCTTGTTGGGTCGGGTGCTCGATGGACAGCGGGTGGTCAGCAGCAGGAGTAGACATCACGGCAAAATGTCTCGCGGTGAGCTGCCTTGCGGCGAAGTGTCCTGGCAGCGAAACGCTAGCAGTGTTTTGGTCGCGGCCAAACGTCCCATTCCGGTAAGACACTGTTCTTCATATGCCGCAGCTCTGCTCTAAAAACTTTGCAGTGCATCTAAACACATAGACCCCCAAGACTGTAAACTGAATACAAATATTAAAGGAATCTGTTTCCATGATGACTCTGTCAGTCAATTTACCAATAACTTTCTGTTTATCAATTTTATGACCATTTTTTTGCCCTGAATTAATCACATAAATTATCCTCCAGTAGGCCATGTCATAGTGCACGTGACTGCACGCGCAACACAGCAAGCGGCACAAACAAAATCATTACGTGAACCAGTCCGACCATACTGCGTGCGATCTCTAGCATTCATCAGTTACATTTGAGTGTTTTTGCCTAGTACAAACTTGTTGTTAAAGGTCTAGCCACTTTTTCAATTTGTTAACTCACACTAAAGAAAAACACCTAAAACCCTGGATTCAATGACAGGGGTATTAAATAGCTTCAGTGTATAAAGATTTTAATGACACAATAATTATAGTACAGGTAGTCTTCGCTATCCAACGTTTCACTTTACAATGAATGGCATATCCAACGCTTTACAATTCAACCCTAGGGGCCGTTTTCCGATGCCTGAATGCGTTATCCGACGGTCACCGCCACTGATTGACATGGGACTCACTTTACAACGATTTCACTACCCAACACTACTTCCAGAACTGATTCCATTGGATAACCGAGGACTGCCTGTACACAAAACTAACCTCAAAGTGAGCATGAGCCCTTCTTATGGGCAAATTGGGCTACAACATTTTGTCTGAGAATGGGATATCTTGTCCTTTATCCATTCCAAAATGTAATCAAATGTAGCTTTTGACATTCTCATGTACAGTACTGTATTCGAAAAAATTCCTGTCATGCTTACGAGTCCCCCACTGATTCTCGCTAACGATTTATTTCATGAACGCCAGTTTCGCGACCATCAAATACAGTCATTTTTAACCATGAACTGTCCCTCAGTAAGGCCAATTTCAAGTGCTTGGAGAGCGCCATGTTGTTGTTGATTGCGGATGCGGAAATGACGTCATGGCCAAGCCTCTCCGTCGCGCATGTCAACAGAGGACACACATCGCTCAGCCGAGAGGCACGCAAAACTATTTGAGGTCTGTCACACGCACTATGGCCATGGCATAAGGCAGATTAGGAAGGGTGAATTCACTTGAAACGTAAATGCCTCCCCTATCATATTAGCAGACACCCATCTTTGATGTAATGTGCATTACTGGATATCATGAATAATATATTGTGATGTACAGTATTACTACAGTACAGTATGTTGCAATCTCAATCTCCAAACTCAAGAACTCCTTTACCCACTGTGCTGTAAATATCAAGTCACAGAACTGACACACTCTCAGACCCCTTTTAAACAAGGAAATATACTTTTAAACACAATCTGTCACTTATCCACAAAACAAATGGGCTAAAGAGTAATGTCTTTTTAGTACAATAATATACTATTCAATTTGGTGACTATCAGAAAGAGCAATTCTTCATATTAACACAATTTGCTGTCATACCTGAGATCTATGTTGAGATATTGAGTGACCTTTTATCTCTGTACAAAGTACTGTACTAGGGAAACTTCTACAAAATAGTAAAATCCTTTTTTATTTTTAAGCTTTTGCACACTTTTACACACATTCGCGAAACTTGTAATTTTGGGACGTGCAAATATATCTTGTCAACATTCGCAAATATTTGCCAAGCTTTAAAAATGTAAAATTCTGGTGAGAAAAATGTCCTATTTAGAAAATGTATTTCAAAATCTTTCCTGTAAAAACCACAAATAGGTCTCACAGATACACAGACCATTAGCTGGTTGGAGTTTTAATTAGAATTTAGACATCTGACCTGATGAAGAAAAGTGAGATGGCACTAAAAACTTTTGAATAGGAAACACAGAGCACTTTGGATTTTTCAATAAATTTAAATTTTATTGCGCCATAAATACGCACAACGTTTCAGCCTCTCTATTGGCCTTTCTCAAATGAAGAGGCTTTGAGAAAGGCCAATAGAGGCCGACACGTTGTGCGTACTTATGGCACAATAAAATTAACATTTGTTGAAAAATCCGGTGTCCTGGTTTATACTGTATGTTTGCTATTTACTGGATATACTGGATTACATACAAGCCTTGCTTGGGACCAGGAGCACCTGTGTCGTCTCTTTTCATACTTTGTTGGTGCTCAGCATAAAACCCCAATACTAAAAACCTTTGGCCAGTTATCAATCAATATATATAAAAAGATTATTAAATGTTATTAGGGGTTAAGAAAAACCTTTTCATTAGATAATTAGTGCACGGTAAGTAAAACCATACAGTACAGCACTTATGTTACATTAATATTAGTACAAACACAGTTGAAAATAGACAAATGATAATTACCAAGTGTAGCCCCCTGTAAACAGCACAGGCTATACCTATCTCCCTTCTATTGTGATAAGCCCTGTTAATATCAGGCACCAGTAATAATCCTGGGTTTTCCCCCTTCATAGCCCTGCCCTGAGTGGTAGATGCAGGCCTGGACTCTGCTGCAGGCGTGAGCAAGAGGGGAGGCTCTGCTGAAGTCACGAGAGGTGGGGCTAGCTCTATATTTAGCCGCCAACTCCGGCGAGTAGTTAGTTGAGACCGGGAGTTCGTAGTGTTACGCCGAGGAGTGTTAGTTGAGACCGAGAGTGCTATTATGCTCAGTGGTATGCACTAGCCTACATGGCAAGTAGTTATGCCGTGAGTCCAAGAATCCTGCGGATCGGTCTGAGGAGTTGGAGGAGACCGCGGTCTTCCCTGCGCAGAGTGCAGGGGAGGAGAGATTCAGTTTTCCTGAGTAGAGCTGATAGAGCTATAGATTGGTGACCAATGCCCTCACCCCACTGCCTGGGGTGACGGGGAGAATCTAAGCCCCACCGCGAGGATAACCTCGGGGGTGGGCCACGGGGTATTGAAGCCCTAGCACAGACCATCCTGTCGGAGGAGAGACTTGGAGGGAAGGAGAGGAGGAATTATCTGTGTGTTGCGGCCAGTGGAAGCCACGATCGTTTGGAGTTGCCGATCTGCCAATAAAAGAGACTATCCTTTGTTACCCAAAGACTGTGTGTGAATTGGGAACTATTACCTTGGGACCCAAGGGGTTCTTCTATTCAGGTCCTGTCCCATATCCTGGGAGTATAGAAGATGGAGGCGCTGCACCACTAGTAGAAGATGGAGGCTACCACCCCAGAAGCCCGGTCCTGGCTCCCCAATAACATCGCGGGAAGCTCAGGCCCTCCTGTTTACCACAGGTATGCACCACACCGCATGTAATCCGCCCTCATGTACCCTAGACACCACCGTAGAGTCTGGGGGAAGGGGGGAAGCAGGGTTACATTTGGAGGCGCTGCTGAGATATATGTCAGAACAGGACGGCTTATAGCAAGGCGGAACAGGCAGAGTGAGATGCACTCTCCGTGCCAGTGTCTGAGAAGGATGGGCGACCATAGGAGGTGGCGTAGGAAGGGTGAATAGTTAGATCTGACCGAGTCCCTTGAGGCAGGTAGCGTGAGGCAACTGGGGGGGTCAGCCTGATAACCAGTCCAGGGACCATGGCCCAGGGCCCGCGCTATGAGTGGCCAAAAGCAGGAGACGCCCAACCTAGAAAAGAGGTACCATAGCTATCACCCCCACACACATGCCCCACAGAACACTTGCATGGTAGACATCGAGACAGTGCATGGAGGAGAGGAGTTCCGCTGAGCCTGGGGTACAAGCCACCTCAAGTTAGTGAGAAACAGAATGCAGAGCACACAGTTGGCAGTCAGTCAGTGTTTAGGTACGAGATACCCGTTAGACATTGAGGATAGAGCACATGGGCGTTTGGAGGACTCATTCAAGATGGCGTCCATCCATACATGTGCTCCGAGGAGCAAGAACAGTGACCTAAGATAGCGGTTCCCGCCAAGCCTGGAGCAAGCACGTGCGTTGTGCACAGAGACTATTAGGAGAATGTGGTGGGACATGTGTAATAATCTGGCGCCAAACCCGGATTCTTTGCAAGGGGAGCGGAGCGGCGCGAAAGCCGAAAGCCCTCCCACTTGTGCCATGAGTGGTCAGAAAGCCCGGCCACGTCACGCTGAAGAAGAAAAGATCCCGCCTCTGGATTCCACCAGAGGGAGGGGGCGCAAGGAGAGCCAATCAGGAGGGTCCTCCCCAGCGAAGGGAGGGACCGGAAACCCAAACGAGGAGCTTCACTTTTGTCTGGCATTCAAGGAGCAAGGAGCTGGAGCGCTGAGCTGTTCCAACCCTAAGAGAACCAAGTCTGAGATGAATACTTCCATCTGCCAAGTACCAGGAGGCCTACTGGTAGTGGAGGTAGCTGAGCACGAATACATTCGGTGTTTGTGCGTTCACTGCGGGATACCGGGCGCGGTACCCAGCACCAAGGCCCGATGTCCTCAATGTGGCACGTTTTACCTTTGGCCGAACGAGCCGAGGTTGTTGTTCGGAACCCCGCGAAGTGCCTCTCCGGGAACATTGACGGAGGTGATGGAAGGCAAAGAAAAGACTGCCCTGGTTCCCCGTTATACCACATCTGGAGGAACCAAGGCACAGCCCGCTATTGAACTAAGCAAGCTGGCAACAGAGAAGAGCGCGACCGCAGTGGAGGTACCAGAACGAGAACGTTTTGTACCTATACCCACTGGTTGTATCGCCGAAGAACCAGGTGACTCCTCAGCGGAGGAACCGATCGTGATTTCTTCGGAGGAAGAGATTGGCATGACAACGGTGGCATTGCGCCTACCGTCGAACCACCCCAAAGGCCTCAAGAGAGAGCAGACAAGTCTGGAAACCATACGACGGCGAGCGCTTCTGCGGCCGGAGGCCGTACGAGTCCCACCGCCGTGGTGACTCCCAGTGCGGCGGAGACGGAGACCGAGATGATCCTAGAGGAGCCCGATGTCATCAAAAAGCAGCGGAGTGGTAAGGAGACTCCACCACCCCCTTCCCCCCGCCACGCGCAGACCGCAACCCCGGCGAACGAGAAAGAGAGGCTTGCGGCCTACCTGTTCAACCGTGTACCGGCTGCTCCTCCACCACCCCCGCAGGTCCTCGACGCACTTCCGGTGCGTGACCACGGAGCGGGTGGAGATTCTGCAGGCGATTCTGACGATGTCGTTTCCGGTTCCACCAGAAAGAGAAGTCCTGGAGGAGTGTTCTCCTCTCGGAGCATAGACTCAGCCATTGCCCTGGCTACCCTTCGGAGTCGAGGCCCCTCCCGAGAAGCCAAAAGTATTGCGGGGAGTGCCTCTAAGCACAAGTTCCTTTGGTGTGGTGTCACAATAGGAAAATACCTGGCGCTTACCTTAAGTTTAAAATACAGGGTGTGCTTACAATGTGGCAGTCAGTTAAACCACGGCTCTTTGGCAGATGCTTTGAGCAAGCATGAAGTTCCCTTCTGCTTCAACCCCAGGAAAGGGTTAATCCAGAACCATTACAAAGATACAGAAACATACAAGCAATGGGGGAGCGTGGGATTAGAAAAGCATAGGAGAACAATAAAAGAACAATAAAATTACTGTGGTTACAACAATATTGCTGGGGGTTGGTGAAATTGCTAAATACACTTACACGGCCATGTGCAAGCGGACATGGTATATGGTTTCTTTAAACAATTCCAGTCACTCCAAACATCAGGTTATGGTGGTTCAAAGGGTTTTAAAATAAATATATGGATATATCTGTACTCACACGGCCGAGTGTGAGTCCTTGCAGGAAATTGGTAACTTTGGGGTTAAATTAACCCATCCGCATCTCCCCCCAGTGTGGACTGTTCTTCAATTGCAACCAGCATGGGGTTCTAGCCCCGGTCTTGGGCATCAGATGGGGACTCTCCCCAGTGTTGGTAATAGGGGGGGGGTAGTTGGAAAAAGTGAGGCGCGTTGTCAGTGGGGTTTAAAAAACATTTAATAGTTTATAAACAATTGATAAAAAACAGGGCTCACATACATACATAGAGGTTGGACCCCTGGCCTCCTCGTGCATAATATTGTTTAGATGTAGGAATATATGGTCTTATACAGCTGCCTCTAGCGGTCAGTACGGCCATAGTCAGTATAGCGCTCGAACTGTATATCCCAAAGACCCAGGATGCATATGGTGCAGTAGCACGCCTGTGTATGTATATAGTTAGTGCGTGATACACGTATTGGTGGAGGGAGGTGATGGTCTCCCTGTGCTACAGAAATGGAGAATAAATATATCCCTCATTGATCCCATTTGGTTGAAGGGTCTGGAAAGTAAATATATACTGGCACTCACGTTGTAAAAGACGCTTATCCCAGTTGCCTTTTCGGGGACCCCAGGGGAGATGTTCTATCCCACAGAATGTTAGATAATTAGGGTCCCCATTGTGGAGGTCATTTACGTGGCGTGCGACTGGGGTGTTAGTCATGTTTCTTACCGCCCCCAGATGTTCCAGGACTCTCACCTTAAGAGCCCTGTGGGTTTTCCCTACGTACCGCATGCCACACCTGCAGGTGATGAGGTATATGACTCCTGCTGTAAGGCAGTTGATGAAACTGGTGATAGTGTGTTCTGTTGTGTCTATCTTACCCGGAATGCTCTTTGTGACCCCCATGAATGGACATGCCCGGCAACGACCGCAGGGATACGATCCTACTGGTCTTCTGTCGCCTAGCCAGGTACGGAGAGTCTCAGTCCGATAATGGCTATGCACTAGCCTGTCTTTGAGATTCCTAGCCCTCCTACAAGTCATAGTCGGTCTATCCTGCAATACATGCCTTAAGTCGGGGTCGTTCATCAGAATGTGCCAATGTTTCCCAAAGATGCCCTTCAGATCATTCCACTGTGTATTAAAATTACCAATGAACCGTATGATCTTTGATTCTTGTGTTTTGGTATTTTGTCTCTCCACTAGCAGAGGTGCACGTGGTGTGTCTTTTGCCCGTGTATACGCCTTTCGAATGGCGTTCTTGGTATAACCACGTTTTGTAAACCGTGACTTCATGTCTACTGCTTGTTTTTCAAACTCTTGGGCCGTGGTACAGTTCCTACGTAGTCTCAGGAATTGTCCCGTAGGTATATTCCTGGTTATGTGTAGTGGGTGGTGGCTATCCGCACGCAAAAGACTATTTGTCGCCGTGGTCTTACGGAATATGGTGGTGGACAGCCTACCGTCTGTTTGTTTAGAAATTGTCAGGTCTAAGAAGTTAAGGGAACACTTATTCACTTCCATGGTCAACTTCAAATTATGGTTGTTGTTGTTGAGTACACTAAGAAACTCATTCAGCAGTGGTTCTGGACCGCTCCAAAGTACGATGATATCGTCAATGTAGCGGCCCCACCAGTCAACATGTCTTGTGTACTCTTCCAGGGCATCGCTGAAAACCACCCTTTCCTCCCACCAGCCCAGATATAGATTGGCATATGTGGGGGCACAGGTGGTTCCCATCGCGGTGCACTGGATTTGATGGTAGACTTTTTGGTCAAACAAGAAGTAATTTCGTGTCAACACAAAATCCAGAAGTTGTACTACAAACTCATTGTGTCTGTTACAGCGTTTGTCTCGTTGGGAAAGAAAATGTGTCACAGCCATAAGCCCAAACTGGTGGGGTATGCTGGTGTATAGCCCCTCCACGTCCAGTCCCACCAAGAGCGTGTCAGGTGCAACCACCATATCCTCCAACCTCAGGAGCACATCTTTTGTGTCCCTCAGGAAGGACGGTAAAGCATTAACAAAAGGGCGGAGTACGGTGTCAATATATTTACTCGCATTCCCTGTTACTGCACCGACACACTTTATTCGAGCAAATACCCAGTATGTACCTGGCAGATACCTGGAATGCGCCGCTCCTCACCTCTGACAAGCCCCGTTGCGTTTGCCTTCCCAGCCTGGGTTCATGCCTGGCTGACGGGCGGCTGATCTGTTAAATGATAATGATTAGGATTTAATAGGCTGCAATGCTTCGCGTGTCTACCAGATGGCATAAATTCATGAATTGTAATGCAGTATATATATATATATACTGTGCAGTATTGCAGCCAGCGGGAATAAAATGCTTCAATCCCTGCATGGAAAATAACCCAATGCACTCGGGCAGAAAACAGTCACAAACCTCAATACACCCGGGTATACCCGAATTCGTGGGACTAGCCAAGCTCGAATAAAGTGTGTCGCCAGTGTAGATTGCCGATCCCCGAAACAATCGGTCTTCCTGGGGGTGGCATCTTATGTTTATGTACCTTTGGTAGGTGGTAAAACGTGGCAATTTGGGGGCACTTTACCATGTTGAATTCAGATTCCCTCTTTGAGATTACTTTATTATCCAGACCTGCAGATAGTATTTTAGTAAGCTGTGTTTTAAATAGATTGGTAGGGTCCTCAGGTAGTATTCTATAGCTTTTGCGGTCAGACAAGAGGCGTCGACACTCATTAGCATAATCATCTTTATTGAGGATGACTATATTGCCACCCTTGTCAGAAGGTTTTATGACTATCATGGGGTCTTTTTCTAAATCAAATAACGTTGTATGTACGTCAGATTTTGTTTTCTACTTCCCTTTGGTAGTCCCATGATGTCTGTTGTCACTAATTTGACAAAGGTGTCTACATTAGAGCTTGACTCAGATGGGGGGGTAAAAGTGGATGGACTTTTAAGGTTTGTGAAAGGTCCCTCTCCTATCCCCCTATCACATTCTACAGCTAGTTCCTCTAGCATGTCGATTTGGTCCAATTCCCTGGTAGTTAAATTCTCCAAAGAAGTCCCCTGTATTGCCCTTGTTCTCCGTCTGGAGAAAAATTTATGCAACAGGAGCTTCCTGGAGAATAGGTTGAGATCTTTAATGCAGTCAAACTGTACCAAATCACATGTCGGTGAGAAGGATAGTCCTTTTCTAAGTACCTCTATGTGGTGAGTGTCTAGTTCCTTTGAGGAGAGATTAATTATTTGTTTTTCTTCTTCCTCCCCCTGTAGGGCCTCCACGTTGGTGCCTGTGGCTGGTAGCCCCATACCTCTCTGTCTCTTAGCAGTACTCCCCTTCCCCCGTCTGGTCTTCCGCGGCCTGTTGGGATATAGCCGCCTCTCCCTAAAAAACTGAAATAGCGAGTGCAAATAGGTTCTTTTTGGGCTACCCTCTTTGTACCCTCACCCCCTTATATGTAATCATTCATCCTGTATGCACCCTATTTTTCATACTGCACACCATTGGTGGAGAGCGGCAATACCTCTTGTTGTGTATATATATATGCTATTTAGAACTTGTGTTCTTTTCTGATTGCCAGCTCCCCAGATGTGGTACATGCGTCTGGCTTCTGGTATTATTTGATACATGCTATGGTAAACCATTCTACTTGTATTGATCCTATCATTAACTGTTACTGCACTATTCCTGCATGGCAGGCTTTTTGTCCACCACACCTGATTTTGACGCCTGGCAGAGTGAGGCCAGTACGGTATTCTCTTTGGATTACGAACTACCCCCCAGTACAGGCCAAAATGATATCAAAAGTTTTTTCAATGACCTAGAAAAGGCAATGAAATTACAAGCCAGAATTTGGTGGGAAATCACTAGCTTGCAGAATTATCTGAGACTAGACATAGTACCCCGAGGCCTGAGACTTAACCTGGCACCCTCCGCATACCATACGGACGAGACGTTTCATAAAGCTTGGGAGACTGAATTGCTGAACTGCTCAGTTAAACTAATGAAATTACTCCTGGAACATGAAAAAACTAAACTAGTGAAAACAAACACTAATATTGAACAACAACGCAAAGAGATTGAGACATGGAGTGGGCAGGATGAGTTTAATAATTTGGAGAAAAAATTGCAAACAAATATTGAGAAACTCAAGGCCGATATAAAAATCAGAAAAGGGAAAAAATTCGTAAGAGACTCTAAAGATTTTAAGGAAGGGAATATCTTCCGCTATAAAATCAAAGCGTCAAGGAGGAAATACACCCCGACCCCTCTAGAGTCATCCACAGAGTGGGAACACTCGGCCAGTGACACAGATCCCGATAATCAGGGAGAGGGCCAGGCATATCAAGGTCACTTTAGAGGGGGACTTGAACAACAGATTGTAGAGTCCCAGGCTTTTTTAGGGAGAGGCGGCTATATCCCAACAGGCCGCGGAAGACCAGACGGGGGAAGGGGAGTACTGCTAAGAGACAGAGAGGTATGGGGCTACCAGCCACAGGCACCAACGAGGAGGCCCTACAGGGGGAGGAAGAAGAAAAACAGATAATTAATCTCTCCTCAAAGGAACTAGACACTCACCACATAGAGGTACTTAGAAAAGGACTATCCTTCTCACCGACATGTGATTTGGTACAGTTTGACTGCATTAAAGATCTCAACCTATTCTCCAGGAAGCTCCTGTTGCATAAATTTTTCTCCAGACGGAGAACAAGGGCAATACAGGGGACTTCTTTGGAGAATTTAACTACCAGGGAATTGGACCAAATCGACATGCTAGAGGAACTAGCTGTAGAATGTGATAGGGGGATAGGAGAGGGACCTTTCACAAACCTTAAAAGTCCATCCACTTTTACCCCCCCATCTGAGTCATGCTCTAATGTAGACACCTTTGTCAAATTAGTGACAACAGACATCATGGGACTACCAAAGGGAAGTAGAAAACAAAATCTGACGTACATACAACGTACTGCGTTATTTGATTTAGAAAAAGACCCCATGATAGTCATAAAACCTTCTGACAAGGGTGGCAATATAGTCATCCTCAATAAAGATGATTATGCTAATGAGTGTCGACGCCTCTTGTCTGACCGCAAAAGCTATAGAATACTACCTGAGGACCCTACCAATCTATTTAAAACACAGCTTACTAAAATACTATCTGCAGGTCTGGATAATAAAGTAATCTCAAAGAGGGAATCTGAATTCATCATGGTAAAGTGCCCCCAAATTGCCACGTTTTACCACCTACCAAAGGTACATAAACATAAGATGCCACCCCCAGGAAGACCGATTGTTTCGGGGATCGGCAATCTAACAGGGAATGCGAGTAAATATATTGACACCGTACTCCGCCCTTTTGTTAATGCTTTACCGTCCTTCCTGAGGGACACAAAAGATGTGCTCCTGAGGTTGGAGGATATGGTGGTTGCACCTGACACGCTCTTGGTGGGACTGGACGTGGAGGGGCTATACACCAGCATACCCCACCAGTTTGGGCTTATGGCTGTGACACATTTTCTTTCCCAACGAGACAAACGCTGTAACAGACACAATGAGTTTGTAGTACAACTTCTGGATTTTGTGTTGACACGAAATTACTTCTTGTTTGACCAAAAAGTCTACCATCAAATCCAGGGCACCGCGATGGGAACCACCTGTGCCCCCACATATGCCAATCTATATCTGGGCTGGTGGGAGGAAAGGGTGGTTTTCAGCGATGCCCTGGAAGAGTACACAAGACATGTTGACTGGTGGGGCCGCTACATTGACGATATCATCGTACTTTGGAGCGGTCCAGAACCACTGCTGAATGAGTTTCTTAGTGTACTCAACAACAACAACCATAATTTGAAGTTGACCATGGAAGTGAATAAGTGTTCCCTTAACTTCTTAGACCTGACAATTTCTAAACAAACAGACGGTAGGCTGTCCACCACCATATTCCGTAAGACCACGGCGACAAATAGTCTTTTGCGTGCGGATAGCCACCACCCACTACACATAACCAGGAATATACCTACGGGACAATTCCTGAGACTACGTAGGAACTGTACCACGGCCCAAGAGTTTGAAAAACAAGCAGTAGACATGAAGTCACGGTTTACAAAACGTGGTTATACCAAGAACGCCATTCGAAAGGCGTATACACGGGCAAAAGACACACCACGTGCACCTCTGCTAGTGGAGAGACAAAATACCAAAACACAAGAATCAAAGATCATACGGTTCATTGGTAATTTTAATACACAGTGGAATGATCTGAAGGGCATCTTTGGGAAACATTGGCACATTCTGATGAACGACCCCGACTTAAGGCATGTATTGCAGGATAGACCGACTATGACTTGTAGGAGGGCTAGGAATCTCAAAGACAGGCTAGTGCATAGCCATTATCGGACTGAGACTCCCCGTACCTGGCTAGGCGACAGAAGACCAGTAGGATCGTATCCCTGCGGTCGTTGCCGGGCATGTCCATTCATGGGGGTCACAAAGAGCATTCCGGGTAAGATAGACACAACAGAACACACTATCACCAGTTTCATCAACTGCCTTACAGCAGGAGTCATATACCTCATCACCTGCAGGTGTGGCATGCGGTACGTAGGGAAAACCCACAGGGCTCTTAAGGTGAGAGTCCTGGAACATCTGGGGGCGGTAAGAAACATGACTAACACCCCAGTCGCACGCCACGTAAATGACCTCCACAATGGGGACCCTAATTATCTAACATTCTGTGGGATAGAACATCTCCCCTGGGGTCCCCGAAAAGGCAACTGGGATAAGCGTCTTTTACAACGTGAGTGCCAGTATATATTTACTTTCCAGACCCTTCAACCAAATGGGATCAATGAGGGATATATTTATTCTCCATTTCTGTAGCACAGGGAGACCATCACCTCCCTCCACCAATACGTGTATCACGCACTAACTATATACATACACAGGCGTGCTACTGCACCATATGCATCCTGGGTCTTTGGGATATACAGTTCGAGCGCTATACTGACTATGGCCGTACTGACCGCTAGAGGCAGCTGTATAAGACCATATATTCCTACATCTAAACAATATTATGCACATGCCCCTCTGGGGATTGTTTTTTGGGGTCATATGGATTTTCTTTTTGGGCTCCAGGTATACAGTTGGGGTTTATTAAAAACTCCCCTCGGCCGTTTTGACTACTAGAGGCGGTCGCCTTAAGGATCACACATTCCTACAACCCACACATACAATTATACAAATGGGTATATGTTAATATAGGTATATATATATATGTGTATGCATATACACATATATATATATATATGTGTGCACATACAGGGGTTCCTTCATCAATGGTGCGATTTAAACATTCCCCAATACCCAATTTCAGTTTGCTGCCTGTGCGTCTATCTGGTAATCCCCTAGCTGTATCCATGGCACACCACATCTGTTCATTATAACATGGGTGTACTTATACCTATGAGGTTCATTTCGTTATTTTTGGACCATTTCGGGGAATATCCCTTTAATAGGGCACTATGAGTATTACAAATGCCAAACTAATTAATGGGCAGGACTCAATAGGCCCGCGTCATGCTACCCTGCCGAACGGGATTGGCTAATCTGAAAGGCGTACTCTTAGCCAACCCAGATAAAACACCAGGGTAATGATGCTGTAGCAGTACCTGCATTACCTTGAGAAAGCGCCAGGGGGCGCGAAACGTACGTCGGATTGCTTTTATGATGTCTCCATCATGACGTCATCAGGTGGCGCGGTGTCGGAGGGGTGATCGATAGACGGAGAGAGCAGGTTGTATACAGTCCTCACAGCAGGACCGCAAGCCTGCATTTGATACCACCTCTAAGCTCGCACTAAGACTGGTCTACCCACAGCAAGTGCTGGTTGACGGAGCAAGCGGTTAAACAGCTACGTGAGCCTGTATCCCTCGGCTCCACAACAGACACAATATACACGCATTGATAGGACACATGTCCACAAGCCAGACTGCAACACCACACGATAGTAGTTACTACATAATTGGTGTGCAGAATCTTGATACCCCAAAACAGGCTATGAATTTCGCTGTGCAGTGTGTTTATGAGCAGGAGCAAAATACTACAGGTCTGTTCCAATGCTTCATGTGAGCAATAGAGAAGCTTTCACATCCCGGTGAGGGAGTTGTTATAGTATATCTTGTATCAAATTTCACCACTGGCGCCCTAGGACTACATATGTGATATCAGTACAATAACAATACACATATAGGAGGCACCTAGTGTATCACCCTCCGTTCCCACCTCACCCCTGATTAATTTTTAACCCATTATATGGTATATGTCTTTGCATAAGTGTTTAATAAAATGTTTTAATATGTTTTTTTAAATGGTGTATGGGCTTCTCCCAAGGATTTAATTGTTCCTAACCATTTAACTGAAATAGCGAGTGCAAATAGGTTCTTTTTGGGCTACCCTCTTTGTACCCTCACCCCCTTATATGTAATCATTCATCCTGTATGCACCCTATTTTTCATACTGCACACCATTGGTGGAGAGCGGCAATACCTCTTGCTGAGTGGTAGATGCAGGCCTGGACTCTGCTGCAGGCGTGAGCAAGAGGGGAGGCTCTGCTGACGGTACGAGAGGTGGGGCTAGCTCTATATTTAGCCGCCAACTCCGGCGAGTAGTTAGTTGAGACCGGGAGTTCGTAGTGTTACGCCGAGGAGTGTTAGTTGAGACCGAGAGTGCTGTTATGCTCGGAGTTATGCACTATCCTACATGGCAAGTAGTTATGCCGTGAGTCCAAGAATCCTGCGGATCGGTCCGAGGAGTTGGAGGAGACCGCGGTCTTCCCTGCGCAGAGTGCAGGGGAGGAGAGATTCAGTTTTCCTGAGTAAAGCTGATAGAGCTATAGATTGGTGGACCAATGCCCTCACTCCACTGCCTGGGGTGACGGAGAGAATCTAAGCCCAACCACGAGGATAACCTCGGGGGTGGGCCATGGGGTATTGAAGCCCTAGCACAGACCATCCTGTCGGAGGAGAGACTTGGAGGGAAGGAGAGGAGGAATTATCTGTGTGTTGCGGCTACTGGAAGCCACAATCGTTTGGAGTTGCCGATCTGCCAATAAAAGAGACTATCCTTTGTTACCCAAAGACTGTGTGTGAATTGGGAACTATTATCCTGGGACCCAAGGGGTTCTTCTATACAGGTCCTGTCCCATATCCTGGGAGTATAGAAGATGGAGGCGCTGCACCACTAGTAGAAGATGGAGGCTACCACCCCAGAAGCCCGGTCCTGGCTCCCCAATAACATCACGGGAAGCTCAGGCCCTCCTGTTTACCACAGGTATGCACCACACCGCATGTAATCCGCCCTCATGTAACCTAGACACCACCGTAGAGTCTGGGGGAAGGGGGGAAGCAGGGTTACACAAGTATGCAGTCCAAAGTGAGCATAAAATTCCCTTCTTCCCTGCAGCCTGGTTTTAGACCTTTCTTAATGGCCTCTTATATTACAAATATGGTGCATGAGACAAAAAAGTGGAAAGAAAGAAAACATATTCATTCAATATCATAAAAAAAGAGAATCTCTATTTTCAAAGTATTCATTCAATATCATAAAAAGAGCACATCTCTTTTTTTATGATATTGAATTAATACATTGAATTGCACTATTTCGGATGTTTTTTTTACTATCTGTACTGTACATCACTTAGATTCATACATTGCATGTGCCTGAAGCACCGGTGTGAGACAGGAAAACTAACCAGGATGCCACTAACAAGTATTCATTATGTGACCATTTTTATTTTACTTATCTGTACTAACATACAGTATTAGTGTGCACTATCATTTTCTTTTCTTCTTTACCTTTCCTTTTTTGTCCCATGTCCCTTAATACTGTTTGCTTTATATATATATCAGAGTGTGATGTTAATGATATTGATAGAACACAGGTGATGATTAGAACACAAGTGATGATTAGAACACAAGTGATGATTAGAACACAAGTGATGATTATACTGACTAAATGTGACGTGTGAGAATGAGAAACTTGCTGGATGACAGGTCTAACAATTTGGGGGCATTTGCAAGGGGTACGCTGTGCAACTGGGGCACAGCATACTGCCTATCAGTTCTACTAATACTAGCACTTCAGATTGGGACCAGGAATACTATCACTTTATGCCTATTTATATATGGTTCCCAATAGTGATTCAATAGGGTAGGGGAAATACATATATTCATTAGTCTGGATTTATCCTAGAGATCCCTGTACCCTATTCACCCGTTGTACAAGTTTTAAGTGTTTTTATTTGTTCTGAGTATGTGTTACTGCGTCGTATTTTGGTTTACATTAAAGTATTTATTATTTTCTGCCTATGGGCAGTTTTAGTGGTAATTGTCCTCCCACAGTGCGGGGAGCGGTTACTTAACGGTACCCTTTAGAGCCGAATTACCTATATGTAGGTGGGGTATTTGAACCCTTAACATACTTTCAGTCCTGTTGTGCAGCTAACTGGGATCTTCTGTTGGAGAATATTTGTCTCCTTGTATGTTTTTGTCTGTTATCCCTATCCCTTTTGCACCGACTGTTATTACGTTGTTTATGATTGATCTTGATCATGTGGTGAGTGGTATGTCACAAGTTATATGCACAGTCTATTTTACCCAATCCTATAGGTCATAAATCCCTTAAGATTAAATACTGTGTAAAAGTGCTACAGAATATGGAGAATGCTGAACACAACATCCTTCCTCAAACACAATAGGGTATGCAAGGGCACTATGGCTGGGCAGCCAACCAGCCACTTATTACAGAACCTGTGAGAGACCCATTAGATTTCTAAAGACTGCAAACAGGAAATAAATGCTGAACTGTCTATTGCTCATATCTGCACATGTTTGGAGATGAGTGTGATCTTTCATTGCAACATTATCCAAAATACGTGGGTATGAATGTTTCTAAGATTTTCACCAATATGCAATATTCTTATAATCCTTGCTTTCCTGTAATCTAATGCTTTGGGCTCTAAATGAACTGTTGCATGCTCTGGAGAGAATATTTACATTTTCAGATACATTTTGCTACAACATATTGTGTGTTAAGTGCATAGTTTTTCTATTATAAACAGGGACCTGGAACCCTGGCAAATTTATTACTTTCCATTTTATTTTTATTTGCATATCTTGGGTGGTGGAAGCATATAGATATGATTGCAATTGAGTAAGGGGTTAATATTAACTAATTTGAGGTACCTTGTGCCGGCGAAAGGTGAGTTGGCTAGAGTAGCAGTTTGTATTAACCCTGGTTGCATATCTAATTCACGTGCCCACTTGTATGCTGTTTGTGACAGGTGGTAAATTGGATTTAGGGGAGATTTCCTTTGCTGAGGTGAAAAGTGGAGCGGCTCGCGGGCTGTGTACCTTGTCCCATAAGGGAGCTATTATCCATTTGAGGGACCTCTGCGAAGATGAAAAGTAGGACCGCTTGTGAGCGGAGTATTATTAGCCCTTGTACTGTTTGCAGGTCACGTGCTTATAGGTGTGTTGTACGTGACAACTATTATTCAGTTTTTTTAGGATTATACTATCCTGTATAATCTGTGTGGTTCCTTATATAACTACACATTGCCACTACTAATACATTTATCGGTATTATTTTATCCTTGAATGATTTTGATTTTTACAATATCAAAGACACCTTTGGAATGTATTACCTTTCAAAAGTCATGTATGTTCAATCATTAAGTGTTCAAAGTCTTGCATGAACACATGCATATGTGTATACACAGTATATATGAATTTATGCTAGGTTCCATAGAACAGATCAGAAGCTGAGCAGATGGAAGTTTCAGCACATTTGTGTCCCATTAGTCATCCTTTCTATTTTGAGAATTGTACTGTATAAGAAGTTCATTCTCGTGCTGGTTATCATTTACATTGTACCATTAGTATGAAGGTACATGATAAACGATGAAGTATTTTAATCAAATATTTGATGTGGCTCAGCTTGTTTAGTTTATCTTTGCTCTTAAGTAATATTGAGAAAAACTAAAATAAATGCGACAGAAAAGGTACTGAAACAGCATAATATACCAGTTTCTGTATATATTAATGAAGGATTATATCCAATAATAATGTTTGCTATATATCACTGTCCGTTCACATAGTACTTCATAAAGAATGTTAGAAGTGTCTGCCTAACTGCTTTGTAGATCTCACAATCTAATTTTGGCTTGCGGAACAGAAAGATAAAGGGACTTGTAAGATAAAAGGACTTGTTCAAGATCACAAAGGATTATGACTAGAGATGGGCAACATTTTATGGTGAATTTGGATCCGCAGCGTATCCTTTGATCCGCAGTTTTCAACGGATCAATCCAATAAAGGGTGATTGGCGTTTTGCGTACTTTTTATTATTATTACCGATACACTCCGCGGACTCCGCAACCACGGACGGATTTGTAGAATCCAATCCACGGTTTCAGTAATCTGTTGGCGGATTTTTAACAATCCACCACTGAATTGCTGAATCCACGGATTGGATTCCACGAATCTGTCCACGACGTGTATGCAATGGCGTTTTTTGATAAATTTGCACTGATTAAAACCGACCAAATCCGTTTGCGTATTTTACACCGCAAAACGGATTTTGGGTGGAAAATGTGAGAAAATCTCTAATTAGGACTAAGTTGACTCATTATAAAGGCAGTGATTTTACCACTTGGCCATTTGTTCTTCCTACACATCACATCATCTTTGTTTATCTACAGGATGTACCGGCTGATATTTCATCACTGCATAATAAAAAAATTGGCATATATCACCCGTCCTTTATATTGCTGAGCAGACCAAAAAACAGGGAGTACAGGAAACTGTATACAAGTAAAGCTAAAAGACTAGCGTGAGCAATGAAATGGGCACATGCCAAAACAGTCCAGAAGATCAAGTAATAAAAAGAGACAAAGCCTATTTTAGTTATATGAGTGAAAGTATTAAACATAAAGAAGTAATAGTAAGACTAAGGACAGAGGAAAGAGGCAATGCAAAGGGAAACTAAAATTAAGCATATATGTTACATTTTTATTGTTGTTACTTGATACTTGTAAATTACCCAATTACAGTACACAAATTAAAATGTTAATCCATCATAGCCAAATATATTTATTCTTTGCTCGTTGTTTTTGTTATTGTAAACATTTATATATTTTTACAACACATTTTTTATTTGAATTGAACATTTGAATGATCTTTGGAAGTGGATTTCCTCTCAACCCTTTTCACTTGCTGTTTTGCAATGCTTGCAAATTGGTTTGCTGTCTACCATATGCCAGAGGACTGGAAGTAAAAGTGCAGCGTTGTATATAAGAAATTGACTTCTGTGGCTGGTGTCACAGGAAGCATCTTTCACCAATTATAAGATTTAAGAATGAACAGATGGAGGAAGGATGATGTAGTTAAAGTACAGTAGTAGCCAATTTGTAATCAGGCATCAATATTACATAATGGGATTAAGGTAATACAGTAAGCATACTTTTCATTATTTTAGCTTGGTAACCATGGGGGAAATATTAGAAATATACAGATGCGGTGCTATTTAAGGTAATTTTGAGTGCAAGGAAACTGCTGATGAACGGAACCTGAACGCAGCCCAATCGCAGCTTCCCTGAACCCACAAAACTAGTGAACTATGTGTAGCTGTCCTGAAGTGATTAATGCAGCAGGGGTTCCCTGCTTCTTAATGGGACTCCCGCTGCGTTAATTTTACCGGACAGCCAGTATAAGAGCTGGGCAGAGAGATCAGAGAGAAGCGGTCCCTCTCCCTGTGTCTCCCCGCACAGCTCCTACAGCAGATCGCACTGTTTATATTTGTATTTTTCATACATACAGTACCGACACAGTTTATTCTAATGCGGCTAGAGCCACAAGCCGCGAGGTTTCCCGGCTTTGATGCCGAATCCCCTCGGCATGCCACGCGTCACCGATGCGCGGTCACGCTTCATCGGGAGCGTGCGCGCATGGCGGCGTCCCCGAAGGGAGCCCTGGTGTCCCGAGATGTGGGGGATGGCGGTGGGGGGCTCCGGGGGACCCGGTGGACTTGGAGAGGGGAGGGTGTGCCTCGATCGGAGGACCGATCCTCCGAGGCTCCGGCGCGCGCACGGGACACCTCGGCGCGCGCCCGGTATCTGTCGCGGCCGAGACCGGGTAAATGTTAGAATAAACTCGGCCGCGACAGTAGGATTGAAGCAGGGGATCGCTGGAGCTGAACCACATTAATTTCAGGCCTGGGGGTCACCCTGCTTCCTGAGGTACAGGCCACAGTATAGGGTGCTGGTATCTCCTGCAAGTTTAAATCTCTTGTGTCATTGTCCACGTGACCGGGACATTTAAACATCTTCAGATACTGGCACCCCTTACGGAGGCCTATGCCTTGGGCCCCCGGACCTAAAATTAATGCAGTTCAGCACAACACAATAAAACATTCCAAATTTCAACTTGACTTTTTATACACGAGTGTGTTCACTAAAGATAAAACTCTTGTGAATTCATTTAAAAGGTTGAATAGAGAATACATGTGCAGCCATGTGTAAAATTGGTGTACAGATCTCTCTCATACTTAGCAGTAACTCCTGTTAAAAGGGCAGTGTTGCCAGTAGTCATCATGGAGGTTTGCCCTCAACCCCTGTGATGTGTAAGATAGTAGCAAAGGAAGTGACAGCATGCTCTGTGTCCACTGTTAGTGACACAGAGGGGGGTCTTCCTGGAACCTATATATATTACACCTCACTTCCTAAAGTTAGTGTGGTTCAGAGTTGGAGTTCTGTTATGTCTGGGTGAAGTGTCTGCAGCAGTTCAAGTCTGTCTGACAGAGAGGCACGTGGCAAGGTGACAAGCAGATTACACACTGTGTCCAGGGCTCTGGCACAGCTGGTGGTCTCTCTTAGGGGAGAGGTGGAAAGACAACTTGATTAAAGAGTCAGGAGGAACCTTCTGAATGGAGTGCAGCTACAAGATGTGAGGCTAAGTGTCGGCCGCTGTGATGGGCAGTCTGACACACGACATGCTAATAAAGATGCCCATGAAAAGACCCTTCTTGCCTGTGAGTGGAGTTACTCCGGGAGAAGGTGCACCCAGGAGTTCCCTTTCAGAAACTCCTCCCTGCTATCGTGGGGATCTGGATGGGATGGAGGCGCTGTACCAAATGTGAGAAGGACTCAGCAGACTACCTCAGACGCCTGTCATGGTGAAATCCCCACTGTCAACAAGCGGGAGACTCAGGAGTCCTGTGAGCCAGCAGGTGCACCACACTACACTGACATGTAACGGGGGCAGTTTCTCACATAGGGGTCAGGATCAGAAGGGCCCTGAGGGAAACACCGTTACACATGTATAAAATGAATGTACTAAATAAAGTTAAGCAGTGAACATTAAAGAGTAAAAATGTAACTCATTAAGACATAAATGGTTTAGAAGTAACAATTCTCACCATTTTGAACATGATTCCTAAGCAATCATGTTTTTTTTTTTTTTGGAGTTTACTACAGTGCAATCGTAATTGTAATTACAATAATAACCTTTACTATTTTATTATAGCTACTGTGTGATTTGCTATTTTGTTTTGCCATAAATTTTACACAACAAAAATTCAAGCGAAGTGGGACAAGTTGAATTTTGCAATTACACCATTATGTTTTATTTATATTAAAAAAAAATGACGTTTTTATTACCACAAATAGTTCATTTCAATGTTGGCAATATGTAATCAATTGTTTTTTTTTTTTTTTTTTTTTTTTTCAACTTTCAATTTTTATTTGTGGATATAGTGCATACAGGGTCTCACATCCCATAAGGATACATTATGAAATATCCACTTTTAACAACCGGCAAAAACATAGACACAAGACCAACAACACTAACAACATCATGACAGGACATACCTGACTCACCGGACTGGGGCGGGGCACATAAGGGTGGGAAGGGAAAGGAGGGGGGGGGGGATCAATCTGGCGATGGTCTGGAGGTTGAGCCACTTGAGACAGGGTGCAGCACCTCCCCGCGCAGGCCCGCTCCCACTAGTATTGAAGCCGGTGGGCCCTATTCTATACGTCTCTATGTCCCTGTCCGGTCTGTCCCATCCAAGGAGAACGCTTTTGCTACTATTAATGCAAGATTGTGGCGGTGTCCACCCCCGGGATGTCTGATTGGGCTAGCCAAGTTGCCCATACTTTCAGAAATTTAGAGCCAGAGACATTGACCCAACTCGTCAGCTGTTCCATCTGGCAGACATGCTAAATTCGATTCCTGATTTTGGGGATGATTGGGATCTCTTTTTGCTTCCATAATGCTGCAATCTCGCACCTCGTGGTGGTTGCGAAGTGCATGACCAATTTGTGTGTCGCCCTGGACACGCCCTGGGGCCGCCTGCCCACGAGGAACAGCCACAGGTCCAGGGGGATCTCTAAGTCGAGAATCCTTTGTAACCACTCTCTAATAGCTTCCCAAATCGGGGCCACGATCGGGCAAGACCACAGCATATGTCTAAGATCAGCGACTTCTCCACACTGTTTTGGGCAGAGCGGAGAATATCCTCTGACAAATTTAGCTAATTTACAGGAGTATGGTACCACCGCATTAGGACTTTATATGCGTTCTCCTTCAACGTGGCACATATTGAGCTTTTAGCTGCTGCTTGCAATATGTGGTCCCATTCTTCGTCCTCTAAAGTATCCCCTAAATCTGTCTCCCATTGTCGCATGTATTTCAGTCGGGGGCTGTCCACAGAGGTTGGACAGACTACCTCCTTGTTCATCTGAGAGGTCAGTCCCCGCGTGTCCGTGGGTCTAGAACACAGCTGTTCGAAATTAGTTAGTGCTGGACGAACTGGGAATTTATTGTAGAATGCCCTGACCTGGAGGATCTAAATAATTCTGTGTTTGGTAAATTTGATTCATCTTTAAGCATATCGAACGTCTTGATAAATTTCCTTCCCTCCAGGTCTTTCAAGCGATTGTACCCTGCCTGCGTCCATTTTATAAATCTTTCGCCCAACAGCTCCGGAGCAAAATCCGGATTTCCCAACAAGGGGGTCATTAATGTTTGTGGTGTTGTTAACTTAGCTTTACATTTGGATGTCTCCCAGACCGCCAGCGAGTTCGCCACTGCGCAGAGCAGCGTCCCGATCCCTCTTTTACATTGTTTTGGTAACCAGATCAAATCGCGTAGCACCACCGGCGCACAACATTCTTTTTCGAGCTCTATCCAACGTCTTTTAGTGGGGTCCGAGTGCCACTGAACGACTTGGCTTAATTGTGCCGCTTTATAATACGCCATCAAGCAAGGTACCGATAGTCCTCCCTTCTCTACTGGTTTTGTTAGTAGGCTTTTTGCAATTCTTGGGCATTTTTTATTCCAAATGAATTGGATGATGTGAGCCTGAAGGGCATGGATCTCAGCTTTTACTAACGGAATTGATAGGGCCTGAAACAGATATAGCATCTTGGGTAGTAAATTCATTTTTACACTATTAATCCTACCGAACCATGATATCCCATAGCCCGCCCAAGCCCTGAGATCCTTCTTCAGCCTTCCCATCATCTTAGGGAAATTTGCTTTATATAAAGTATTGTAATCCCTGGTGATAGATACCCCTAAATATTTGATTGCGGAGGACTGCACTTAAAATTAAAATTGAGTTCTAATAGTTTTTCGATTGGTTTGGGTAAGTTGATGTTGAGAGCCTCCGACTTGGTCTGATTGATTTTAAACCCCGAGACCATGTTAAAGGTTCCCAAGATCTCGAAAACGTTGGGCAGGGAAGTAAGCGGCTTTGATAATGTTAAGATCACATCGTCTGCGTATAACGTGACTTTATGGGTCTGCTCCCCCGCCTTTATTCCTGTTATATTGGGACTTAACCTGATGTGGGCCGCGAGGGGTTCTATACAGAGGGCGAATAATAATGGTGATTGTGGGCAACCCTGACGGGTCCCGCTACATATATTAAATATTTCTGAAGGGAAACCCTGGTGTCTCACTCTCGCTGTGGGGCCTGAGCATAGAGCTAGTATCGCCTCTAGGAGGTGCCCTCCAAAACCGAACGCCCCCAGTGTCTCTCGTAGGTAGGGCCAATCAATTCGATCAAATGCCTTTTCGGCATCCAGACTTAACACCATTGACAGGATATTTTTCTTTTTCGCCAGTATTAGTTTAGAAAAAATCTTGATATCCGAATTAATCAGGGATATCGGCCGTTAGCTCTTGTAGTCTGCCGGGACCTTACCGGGTTTGTGAATCACTGAGATAGACGCCTGGAGCATCTGAGTCGGGAAGGGCTCCCCAGCTAGTATCCCATTAAATAATTTCAGCAAGTGTGGAGCCAGGGTCTTACAGAATTTTTTGTAGTACAAATTAGAGTAGCCGTCTGGCCCGGGGACCTTAGCTGATTTAATGGACTTAATTACCTCTGTTACTTCCTCAAGGGTGAAATCTCCTTGTAGGGATTCCCTTTCCTCTCTGCCCAAGGTCGGTAGTTTTGCCTCGGATAGGAACTTTTCCAAAGTATCCACTGTTTTTTGGTTGTGGTTAACCTTATCTCCGTCATACAGTATAGTGTAGCATAGTACTTTCTGAATGCTTCCACTATTTGTCTAGGATCGGAGGTAAGGTCCCCCCTCTGTGTTTTGAATTAGGAAGCTTGTTTCGGAGCTTGTTGGCAAGCAAGGTATCTGGCATGTTGGCTTTCTCATAAAATCTGCGCTTGGACCATGCCAGCTCCTTTTCAGCTTGGGAGGATAACACTAGATTGAGAGTCGCCTTGGTATCTAACAATTCTTGCCACGTGCTCTGGCTCTTACTAACGTCATTTTCTCTAAAGAATTCTTGTATCCGTTCTCTTTTTTCCCGTTCGGTAGCGGGGGCCTTGAGAAGAAGCTCGTTAAGCTTCCAGTTTGCTCCGGGTCTGTCTAGCCCTGCTAATGTGCACCTCAGCTCTATGGGTGCGTGGTCAGACCACGAGATTTCGTGGATCTCTGTATGGCTGAGCACTGCAACCACTCTATTAGACACTAGGAGGTAGTCTATCCTACTGTATCTGTCGTGGGGGTGTGAATAAAAGGTATATTCGCGGGCAACTGGGTGTTGTTCTCTCCATACACCTATCAGCTGACAGTCTTGGAGGCCTTTATGTATTGTTAGTAGGTCCTGTCTGTGGGCGGTGTTAAGTCGTGTGCATCTGTCCAAGTCAGGGTCTAAGGTGCGGTTTAGGTCTCCGGCGAGGAAGACACTTCCCTGCGCGACTTTATGTAGTTTACCAAAGAGCTGATCGAAGAATGTGTTGTTTTGCTCTCATGGAGCGTAGATAGATGCCAACGTTACCGGTTGACCCTGTATTGTGCCCGTCAGAATTAGGAACCTGCCCTCTAGGTCGGTATATTGTTTGTCTATAGTGAGTGTGAGTCTATTATGTGTGATGATTGCAACTCCCCGTTTTTTAACATCTGCCGATGCCAAGTAGTATGAACTATAACTTTTATCTAAAAATTTTGGGTAATTAGTACGTGAGAAGTGCGTTTCTTGTAAGAAGATGATATCTGCTTTCCTACGGCTATATTCCCTGAATGCAATTCTGCGTTTTGTGGGGCTATTAAACCCTTTCACATTATGTGAAATCATTACTATATCGCTACTCATCTTGTCTGTATGGAGTGAATGCTCTATGTGTCGTTCTGAGTCCAATTCGGTTTCTTGTCTCCGCCAGGGCCCGCTGCCGCCCAGTGTCTCGCTGCACCTCCTCCAATCCTGTGGGATCTGTATATGAAGGTAAGGGGGGATTGACACAAAAGGGGGGGGTTGCAACATGTAGACACACATAATGTTAACTGCTTGTACTGCGATCACAGTGCTTTGGTACGTGTACCTCGGCCCTGTGATCTTTGCCCCTGGGTAAACAGTGGGGGAGATCTGACGCGCTCCCTCCTGGCGTCCCCACCCCCCCCCCGCCCAACCCTCCCAAGGGACTTTGTCAGCGACCTCGGACAATATCCTAGTGGGTCCCGACGTGGAGCTCATGTGGAAATCAGGGCAGGCTCGAACTCCTCCGCCCGTTCCCGCTCTCGTGAAAATGTTAAAATAAAAATGAAAAACTTCAACTTTAAGCTGCACCGAACCCCCAATCCCGCCCGCAGTCCCCCGTGCTTGGAACATGCCGCCTCTTAGGTCTGTGGGGGTCTCCTGACTCTGACTTACCCCCGTACCTTCGCCCTGCTGTGGACCCATCTCTGCCTAAAGGCCCTGGCCCCTTATAGTCCCTGTGGTCACCCCACGCAATAATGGGGGGACCCGCTCTCTGGGGATAACCGCTGCGGCGTACAGCTCTTGTGTGGCCTCTGTGCTGTGCTCTCCTGAGGAAGTGGGTTTATGACTACCATCCTCTATTCTTCTTCCTCCCTCTCCTGTAGGCTTTACTCTGTACTGCAACCCTTACTTCCATCTGACGACATCTGACGGCCTCCTAACCCCTTCTTCACTACGTACTTTCCTTTCTTAACTTGCTTTCCCCATAAGACAACATCCTAACCCCTTCTTCACTACATACTTTCCTTTCTTAACTTGCGTTCCCCCTCTAACGACATCCTAACCCCTTCTTCACTACATACTTTCCTTTCTTAACTTGCTTTCCCCTCTTCTCCCTCCTTCTCCCTTCTGCTTCCCCTCCCTATCAACTACTACTCTTTCACCTTCCCTTTGTGTTCACTTCCTCTAAACTCTCCCAACTCTCACACTCACATCCCCCTACCTTCTCACGTCTCAACTTCCATTCCATTCTTTTCCCTTCCTTTGCTCCTATCTTATTCCTGAACTATAGGAGCCTCCCTGTCCTTGTCCCTCTCCTCCTACTCCCCTATCTGCCTATCTATCTTGTCCAGCGTCTCCCCAATCCTAGAGGTTCCGTCCGGGATTCCCCCTCTCCGTTGCCGTCTCTCTGCTGTGCAGATCCGACTCCCGGTTCGCCGAGCTTTGGCTGTTAGGATTGTCCTCTACTTCCCCCCGGCAGCAGGTCCGCTGTCCCTTCTCAGTGCCAGTGCCGCTGATCCTCCGGCGGCGTGTGGATGCGACCGCCGGCTCTGTGTCCTCTTCCGGGTGCTGTGCCGGATTATGTCCCACCGCTTCCGCCTCTCCCAAGATGGCCACCTCCTGACCCGCCCCTTCCGGTGACGTTCTTCCCCGGCCGCCATTTTGGAACTGGCGGTCCCTCGGAGAAGACGTGTCTGTGGCTGCTCCTCCAGCTTGGGCAGTTTTCCCGCCTGGTGAGCATTTCCCGCCTACCTGCCTTCTGCGATCTGCGTTCCATGCTGGAGGCCTCCCCGACGCCATCTTGGCCGCCATGAAGGGTCCACGAGGTAGGTGGGATCTTTTTTGCAGGGCATATTTCAGCGTTTATTCCGGCAGGCATATTTCCCTTTGTGGGTCCGTAGGTACGGGGGGTATCGGCACCGGGAGTCCATCGGCGTACTTTCAGGGAACAGCAGCTTTGAAAACAGCAACAGGCTAACTTGGTAACTTTGAGTCTTTTGTGGACCAGGGTAGACTTAGTGTGGCCTCAGCCTTGGTCGGTCCCCACCTTGGCCGGACTCCCCACTGTGGTCCATGAGGGTCCCGGGGCTGGCTCCTCAGTTTCCACGGCCGTGGCGCCGAGCGCTGCACTCAACCCTAGTTTCTGGAGGAATCCCGACCCCTCCTCATGGGATTTCATCTGTATGGGGCGGCCATTGCGAACCACCATGAGGCCAAATGGAAAGGTCCACCGGTAATGGACCGCTTTCTCCCTTAGTACCTTCGTGATAGGCCATAAGCCTCTCCGACGGGCCAGGGTGGTTGGTGATAAGTCTTGGAATACCGCGATCTTGGCACCTTCAAATTCCATGGAGGGTGTATTCCTGGATCGTTGCAGCACCTCCTCCCTGGTTCGGGAGTGGTGTAGGCGCACTATAATGTCTCTCGGTAGCTTGAATGGTTGTGGCCTAGAGCGGAGTGCCCGATGGCACCGATCCATGTGTAGATTATCTTTTGGGGACTCCGGGCAGATATGTTCTAGCCATCTCCCCATGAATTCTTTGCAGTCCCCTATACTTTCTGGGATCCCCCGGAGGCGCACATTATTGTGGCGGTCCCTATTTTCGGCGTCCTCCTGTCGATCGCGGAGTTCATTTATCTGAGCTTGTAGGTCCGCCGTTTTTTTGGAGTTTTTTAGGGTCGCCTTGGCATTCGCGTCCACCCGCACCTCCAGCTCTTGTGTCCGGGTCCCCAGGCCTCCCACCTCTTTGGCCAGAGCTCGTATCTCTGCTTGCAGTATATCTTTTAGGTCTGTAAAGAGCCTCTCTATATCACAGCGTCTTACCGGCAAGAGCCCCTGGTCGCTCGTTTCTCCATCTCCCTCTGATTCAGAGCCCGTGCGGGAGGCGGGGGCCATTGCCAAAGTCGCTCAGTGGGATCTCCCATCTCCAAAGTACTCGGGGAGACCTTTCTTGCCGGGGGTCTTTGATGTTTCTTTTGACATCCTGGTGTTAATGTCCTGCGCTTGGTATGTTTATAGTCTGTTTTGGTGATTTAAATCGTTTTTCTGTTGATAATTGTCAGAGCAGGGCACGGAGCTACAGAGTTATGCTGCCATGCTGTCTGACCTCGCGCATGCGCTATCAATTGTATTTTTTAACACTTTCAAATATATTTCTTATATAGCCTGACCAAATATAAAGTCCAATACGGCTGAGATGAAATCCAAAGTAGAATCTTCAATGAAGTCTCATGGAAAGACAGACAAACAAATAAGACAAAAACAGACAAGAAAAAAAGAGAAAAAGATCATAGTGCAACTAAAAACAACTTAAACAAAATATCACTGATATGATTGACAAGAGAATAATTACAAATTTAATGCAAATGAATTAAAATATAATAAAAAACAACAACACTTGAATGTTGGGCTGAAGACACTAATAAAGCAATGACATCCGGTAGGGATAAAATTGAAACCCTACTTACAGCAAAGCTGATAGGTACACACCCGTAGCAAATGTCCTGGACTCAGAATGTGCCCCCAAAAGAATTCACTTAAATGCACACCACCCAAGTGTAAAAATTAACTTTTAATAAATACTTAAAACATATATTACCAAAGTAACGTGTGATGTGAATTAAAAATTTATTAAATCATAGCTATCAAGCAACAGTGTCATTAGTTATTCTTACTATCCCAGTACCAATTGATATGATGGGATGTTAAAGACAGGGACTGCTATGAGTATATTACTATTATTATTTAGACTAGTGACAATATTATTAAAGTCCTACGCTCAATAGTGGGCTTAGTGTTCGTGTAATGTGCGTATATGTGCCATATATGATAATTATAGATAATTAATTCTGTACATATATACATTTACGTTTCATATATTGTTAAATCTATTTATCAATCACTGCATTTCAAGCCGACACATTGCTTAATAAATTACATTTATGGTGGATTATATAGAATCAATTTTATTGGTATAATCACCGGAGAATATAAATGTGTAATACAGGTCTCATATACCCTTTCCCCCTCCTCTCCCCCTCCCCCCCCCCCTTTTTACAGTCAGCACCCGGTATATTTGTTATATATAACACCATCTCTGTGCCATCAGCAGGTTTGAGACTGTTTGTCAGCATCAGTCCATCCCTGCTTACTGTATACCTTCACTTGGTCATGCAGTATATTACATTGTCCCTAGGTCCATTGGGGTACAGATTAGACATTGTCTAAGATCCCTTGCACGATCTTTGAACCTAGGGAGTCTCTGTAATAAATTTAGAGTCCCCGCGCATGCGCCACACCATCAGGCAGAATTCGCTAAAATTTACTAAGTTCCCACGCATGCGCTATCCATATAGACCGCAATGGAAATATTTCTAAGTCCCTACGCATGCGCTGTACCATTGGATGGAAAGTGTGGCGATTTCTATGTTGCCACGCATGCGCGATAGAAACGGACTTAAAATTGTATCTCTTATAAGTCCCGACGCATGCGCGACAATAATGGGCAGAATCCGAAGTCCCAGCGCTTGCGCATTGTGCATGGGCCTGGATAAGGGAATCTTTAAGTTCTTGCGCATGCGCAATGAATACAGGCAACAATGGAATTACTCCTAAGTCCCCGCGCATGCGCAGTCTACATCTATACTATTTGAAGCTATCCCCAAGTTTCCGCACATGCGTTATAAGCATGGGAAACAACTGGAATATTTCCTAAGTCCCCACACATGCGCAGTGAACGCAATCGACCTGAATTGTTTCTAAGGTCCCGCGCATGCGCAGTATGTATGTATGGACTCCCAGAACTGGTTTAAAGTCCCCGCGCATGCGCATTAGATACTTTATTCGGCGTGGATGTTTTAAGGCTTTACAAGCTTTAAAAATGAACGGAAAACAATGTGAATATGGTAAAATGAAGGCACAACACTGCGGTTTACAAATAAAACTGTATTTATCAACTTTTGAGTAGTTTATTGAGTCAGTTTGGAGGGGACCTCAATGCGCATGTGCAACAGCTGTTATTCATTGATTCTGTAATTAGGGTGCTGTAAGGGTATAAAAGGGTCTAGACCTCATTCCCCCAGTAATACTTGACCCTGAAGAAGCTCCTTTGCTGGAGGGAAACGCACGTTGGACGCGCAATGTTGTCAGTCTCCTACTTGGAGCTGTTTTTAATGTAGTGCTTGCAGTATCCTGGGTGTAACTGTGAAGACCATATGAGTTAAACTATTCATTAATCAATTCATGGTCAGTGTGCCTGCTATCCTTGCACCTTATGTGAGGCATTTTCACATCACACTGCTGTGTATTCAAGCCAGCACTGCTGTGTTTGGAAGTTCTATAACACAGCTAATATACCATCACATGCCAGCGTTATTATCTCTATGTACATGTGCAGGGGAGCTATATCTAGCAGTTATAGGATATTCAATCCTGTGGCCACCTACCTGAATATATTTATATACAACTCTACATTTGGTCTCACCGTTGCCCCAGAGGGGTTAATACCCTACTCATACTGTAGCAGTCCCTGTCTTTAACATCCCAACATATCAATTGGTACTGGGATAGTAAGAATAACTAATGACACGGTTGCTTGATAGCTATGATTTAATACATTTTTAATTCACATCACACGTTACTTTGGTAATATATGTTTTAAGTATTTATTGAAAGTTAATTTTTACACTTGGGTGGTGTGCATTTAAGTGAATTCTTTTGGGGGCACATCCATTTTGTGTTTCCCCTTCCCCTTTTCTGAACCACCCCAGTCAGTCAGTCACCCACCCCAGTCAGTCACCCACCCCAGTCAGTCACCCACCCCAGTCACCTCACCCACCCCAGTCAGTCACCCACCCCAGTCAGTCACCCACCCCAGTCAGTCAGTCACCCACCCCAGTCAGTCAGTCACCCACCCTAGTTAGTCACCCACCCCAGTCAGTCACCCACCCCAGTCAGTCACGCACACCAGTCAGTCACCCACCCCAGTCAGTCAGTCACCCACCCCAGTCAGTCAGTCACCCACCCCAGTCAGTCAGTCACCCACCCCAGTCAGTCAGTCACCCACCCCAGTCAGTCAGTCAGTCAGTCAGTCCCCCACCCCAGTCAGACAGTCAGTCCCCCACCCCAGTCAGTCAGTCCCCCACCCACCCCAGTCAGACAGTCAGTCCCCCACCCAAGTCAGTCAGTCCCCCACCCACCCAGTCAGTCAGTCCCCCACCCACCCCAGTAAGTCAGTCTGTCTGTCACCCACCCCAGTCAGTCACCCACCCCACCTAGTCAGTCACCCACTCTCTCTCTCTCTCTCTCTCTCTCTCTCTCTCTCTCTCTCTCTCTCTCTCTCTCTCTCTCTCTCTCTCTCTCTCTCCCACACTCTCTCTCTCCCACACTCTCTCTCTCCCACACTCTCTCTCTCCCACACTCTCTCTCTCTCCCACACACTCTCTCTCTCCCACACTCTCTCTCTCCACACTCTCTCTCTCTCTCTCCCACACTCTCTCTCTCCCACACTCTCTCTCTCCCACACTCTCTCTTTCTCCCACACTCTCTCTCTCTCCACTCTCTCTCTCTCTCTGTCTCTCTCTCCCACTCTCTCTCTCTCCCACACTTTCTCTCTCTCCCACTCTCTCTCTCTCTCTCTCTCTCTCTCTCTCTCTCTCCCACACTCTCTCTCTCTCCCACACTCTCTCTCTCTCCCACTCTCTCTCTGTCTGTCTCTCTCTCCCACTCTCTCTCTCTCTCTCTCTCCCACACTCTCTCTCTCTCAATCTCTCTCTCTCCCCCAATCTCTCTCTCTCTCTCTCCCACTCTCTCTCTCTCTCTCCCACACTCTCTCTCTCTCTCTCTCCCACACTCTCTCTCTCTCTCCCACACTCTCTCTCTCTCTCCCACACTCTCTCTCTCTCCCACACTCTCTCTCTCCCACACTATCTCTCTTGCTCTCTTTCTCCCACACTCTCTCTCTCCCACTCTCTCTCTCTCTCTCTCTCTCTCTCTCTCTCTCTCTCTCTCTCTCCCACACTCTCTCTCTCTCACACACTCACTCACTCTCTCTCTCCCACACTCTCTCTCTCTCCCACACTCTCTCTCTCCCATACTCTCTCTCTCCTACACTCTCTCTCCCACACTCTCTCTCTCCCACTCTCTCTCTCTCTCTCCCACGCTCTCTCTCTCTCTCTCCCTCACTCTCTCTCTCTCCCACACTCTCTCTCTCTCTCTCTCTCTCACACACACTATTTCTCTCTCCCACACTCACTCTCTCTCTCCCACACTCTCTCTCTCTCTCTCCCACACTCTCTCCCACACTCTCTCTCTCCCACACTCTCTCTCTCTCCCACACTCTCTCTCTCTCCCACACTCTCTCTCTCTCCCACACTCTCTCTCTCTCTCTCTCTCTCACACACACTCTCTCTCCCACACACTCTCTCTCTCTGTCTCACACTCTCTCTCTCTCTCTCTCTCTCTCCCACACTCTCTCTCTCCCACACTCTCTCTCTCTCCCACACACTCTCTCTCCCACACTCTCTCTCTCTCTGTCTGTCTCACACTCTCTCTCTCTCTCTCTCTCTCTCCCACACTTTCTCTCTCCCACACACTCTCTCTCTCCCACACTCTCTCTCTCCCACTCTCTCTCTCTCTCTCTCTCTCTCTCTCTCTCTCTCTCTCTCTCTCTCTCCCACACTCTCTCTCTCTCACACACTCACTCACTCTCTCTCTCCCACACTCTCTCTCTCTCCCACACTCTCTCTCTCCCATACTCTCTCTCTCCTACACTCTCTCTCCCACACTCTCTCTCTCCCACTCTCTCTCTCTCTCTCTCTCCCATGCTCTCTCTCTCTCTCTCCCTCACTCTCTCTCTCTCCCACACTCTCTCTCTCTCTCTCTCTCTCTCACACACACTATTTCTCTCTCCCACACTCACTCTCTCTCTCCCACACTCTCTCTCTCTCTCTCCCACACTCTCTCCCACACTCTCTCTCTCCCACACTCTCTCTCTCTCCCACACTCTCTCTCTCTCCCACACTCTCTCTCTCTCCCACACTCTCTCTCTCTCTCTCTCTCTCTCACACACACTCTCTCTCCCACACACTCTCTCTCTCTGTCTCACACTCTCTCTCTCTCTCTCTCTCCCACACTCTCTCTCTCCCACACTCTCTCTCTCTCCCACACACTCTCTCTCCCACACTCTCTCTCTCTCTGTCTGTCTCACACTCTCTCTCTCTCTCTCTCTCTCTCTCCCACACTTTCTCTCTCCCACACACTCTCTCTCTCCCACACTCACTCTCTCTCTCTCCCACACTCACTCTCTCTCTCCCACACTCACTCTCTCTCTCTCCCACACACTCTCTCTCTCTCCCACACTCTCTCTCTCTCCCACACTCTCTCTCTCCCACACTCTCTCTCCCACACTCTCTCTCTCTCTCACACTCTCTCTCTCACACTCTCAATCTGGATATCTTATTTACCCTATATATCTTGACTGCCCTATACTACCCCAAAATAACCTATACTGCTTTCTTCCAGATCTGACTCAAGCTTCACACGGAAGACATCAGCATCCCCCCTAACCCAGAAGACAGGTAAGGAACACATCCCCTCCAATGTATAACATTGCGGGAATGAGGGTACCTGGACTTTGAGGGACTGCGGATCAGGTAAGATCCCAGGCGGGATTGCTGCTTTAGATATTGTGAAGCGGGGACGTCCAGACACTGGTTAAGGGGTTCAGGAAACTAGTCATTCACACCTGGCTTTTATTCCTAGAACCGACATTTACACACACACACACACACACACACACACACACACACACACACACGTAACAAGGACTAATTGTAGTATAATGTAATACAATAAATACATTTATGTCAAAAACGAATGTTCTGACTAGGAATTTATTAAATGTATTTATTAATATATTTTATTTTAAAGCGGGGTTGGGGGCGGGACTAGGGTTGGGGGCGGGACTAGGGGCGGGGTTGGGGCGGGACTAGGGGCGAGTAGATTTTTTGGTTGGGTGAGTAGATTTTTGGGTGATTTGTCGAACACTGTATATAAATATAAATTGTATATACAGTATTCCTCTGGCAGAGGGTGAAAGATATGAAGTGCATGCAGTGGATAAATATACATTTGATTAATTAACCCTTTGCCAAAGATATCAAGAGAGACCAGCAGACTCCTCTATTGTTCCCTTTGCATACCTGAATATATTTGTCAATCTATATATACATTTTTGTGCATGAAATGCTTTGTATTATACTTTCTATTTGATGTGGACACTATAATTCATATATATACTGTATTTATGTGATTATTTATATTAGTATCAAGGATCTAAGTATTGTTTATAACGATCTTGATTCATTATCCAATGAGATGAACATAAATCTGAATTTAATTGACATTGATTGTGAAGGGATATAAATATCTGAAATAAGATCTGTTAGTTACTCCTTGACAAAGGAGTCTATAAATAAAAATATTTTAAACTGACCACTGGGAAGTTTTGAAGCTTTTTCCCTTGGAGCGGTGAGGCGGTGAGGCGGTGAGGCGGTGAGGCGGTGAGGCGGTGAGGCGGTGAGGCGGTGAGGCGGTGAGGCGGTGAGGCGGTGAGGCTGTGCTAAGATCTACTGTGTTCGTTTCCTGCTGCAAATCTTAATTTGAGCACGCCCAGTTAGGAGTCCATGCAAACATATGCAGCAGTTTTGGGAAAGTGTGCTGGATCACAAATACAGAGCCCTGGTTCTCAAAAAAAATCGTATTTATATATTTTAAAGAGACCAGGCGAAGTGTACACCTAAAAAGCAAATATGTCCAAGCTATGCAAACTCATACTACTAACATATTGAAATATGGACTTAATTCCAGTAAATATGGCCCTGTTTCTTTATTCTTTATATGATTAGAAGTACTACTAATTCAAGTAACCAGTTAATTTTGTTATATTACTTTCTCTCTGCATCTGATTAATTTGCTGTGCTACACCTTGTTTTTAATTGTGTGTCACCCCTTTATTATTACTGTGCTTGAAGTCTTTCAAAGTTTCAATCAATATAATAAATATCCTTTAGCCGTATGCGAGTAGTCGACAGTGGTGCAATGCTAGCCATCAGCTGCTTTAGCTCCCTCTGCTAGAGCTGTGGCCTAGAAAAGCAGTGGTTGTGGTCTCTAGTCCTGTTGGGTCTGACACCATTCCAGTCATTTGGTTGGTGTTTTAGGCTTATCAACTCTATATAGTTGGAAATACTTTTAGGAAGTGTGAGAGGGGACTCATTTAAATATACTTTGCATATCTATTATCATATCTCCCAGCCAGGTGTGATCCTTTTTCAGCACGGACATATCCCCTTAATTTATTTGGAGGAATGCTTGACGGGATATATATATATATATATATATATATATATATATATATATATATATATATATATATATATATATATATATATATATTGTTGCAGGATGGTCGTGGTAAGTGAGGAGACAACACGACTTTTCTGGTGAAATAGTGCTGGTGGATTTATTTGTCCAAAAAAGGTAACTAAAACAATGGGTACACTGTCCCTTTAAATTGAAACGTAAACAAAAAAACCTAACCCCGGTCGGGGCACTGACTAAACAAAAAGTGCAGGCTAACTACCTGGCTTGCTAGCTAACCTAGTCCAGCCCAACAAGGTTCAGCAATAGCAGTTGGCTCCTTACCTGGGAGCTTTATTCTTCCCCCTTGACACAGGATCAATCTGAGCAGCTTGTGTCTGTCTGTCAACACTCCTCTGTCTTCTCTCTGCACCTCAGAGAGAGAGACTGCCGCCCCAGATGCATTTCCTCTTCCTGTTTTAAAGCAGGTTAACTATCTTAATTTGAATCACCTGTGGTCTGCTTAACAAGCTGGGTTAACCCCTCATCTACTGGAAAGCATGCATACTGCCATCTCCTATTAACATATACTGAGTCAATGACCCTGTCACATATCCCCCTTCACAGCGTAACGTTACCGTGTGGAGCGGCCCGTGCACCGAGACTGTGCACCCTAGAGTGTGCATCAGCATTACCGTGCAGTATGCCTGGCCGATGTTGGACCGTGAAGTTGAAAGGTTGCAACGACAAAAACCAACGGGTAACTCTCGAGTTCTCTTCTTTATTTCTATGCATCCACTGTAGGGGTGCGTGATCTGTAATGAGCGTAAAAGACCTGCCTAACAGGTAATACTTCAATGTGTCTGTTGCCCACTTTACGGCCAAACACTCTTTTTCTACTGGGGCATATCTTTGTTCGCGGGGACACAATTTGTGACTTAAATAGAGGACCGGGTGTTCCTCTTCTCTTCTCCTACAAACTGGGACAGTACTGCTCCGAGACCTACTTTGGAGGCGTCCGTTTGCAGAAAAAACTCCTTCGTAAAATCCGGGGCTACCTAGACTGTTTGACTACAGAGCGCTGTACGTAGGTCTAAAAATGCGGTCTCCGCATTACTGTTCCATTTTACAACATCAGGTGCCTTTGCCTTTACTAGATCTGAAAGCTGTGCTGCCCGGGTTGCAAAATGGGGTATAAATCGCCTGTAGTAACCTACAATGCCTAGAAATGTCCTAACCTGTTTTTTTTTAAGGGGACGGGGCCAACTCTCAATGGCTTCAACTTTATTGAGCTGGGGTTTTACTGTCCCCCTTCCCACAACATAGCCAAGATATTTTGCTTCTGCTAGGCCGACTGAACATTTAGCTGGGTTGGCTGTAAGACCCGCCTCCCGAAAGGTTCTCAACACTGCCTCAACCTTTTGTAGATGTGAGTCCCAATCTGGACTATGAATTACCACATCGTCTAAGAATGCTGAGGTGTAGTTCGAGTGTGGGTGTAACAATTTATTCAACTTTGGAAAGTTGCAGGCGCCCCATGAAGACCAAAGGGTAAAACAGTATACTGAAAAAGACCATCAGGTGTGGAGAAGGCCGTTTTCTCTTTTGCTGAACTTGTTAAGGGGATTTGCCAATAACCCTTTGTAAGATCTAAAGTGGTTAGAAAACGGGCCCTCGCCAACCTCTCAATTAACTCGTCTACCCATGGCATAGGATAGGCATCAAACTTCGAGACTTCATTTACTTTTCTAAAGTCATTACAGAACTGTATTGACCCATCTGGCTTAGGTACCAAGACAATAGGGCTGGACCATTGACTATGGGACTCCTCAATTACGCCTAAATCTAGCATCTTCTTTACCTCTCACTGAATAGCCCCTCTTCTGGCTTCTGGGATTCTATAGGGTCTTATCTTAATGGCTATGCCTGGCTTGGTGACAATATCATGGGAAATCACCCTAGTTTTCCCTGGTACGCTGGAAAATACATCCCTGTTCCTTTTTACCAAGTCCACAGCTTCTCTGTATATTTCAGGGGTGAGTTCTGCCGATATTCGAACAAGTGGTTCCTCCCCTTTCCCGGATTTATTAGCTACTACCGTCAGACATACCTCTCTATCCTTCCTGGATTTTAATAGATTTATGTGATAGATTTGCTCTACATTCCTCCGATCTGGCTGTCGAATTTTATAATTCACCGGGCCGACCTGTTCTAGAACCTCATATGGCCCCTGCCAATGTGATAAAAGCTTGCTTTCGGCCGTGGGAACAAGCACCATTACACGGTCCCCTGGTCGGAAGTTGCGAACTGTAGCCTGTCTGTTGTAAAGGTTCTGTTGGGCCCTCTGTGCCTCTTCTAAATGTTGTCTGACTATGGGGGTAATATGCGCAACACGTTCTTTCAAATCTTCCACAAATTGGACGACATTTTTCTCTGGAACAGCTTGTTGCTCCCACTCTATTTTGAGGCTATCCAGAATCCCTCTTGGGCGTCTCCCATACAGGAGTTCAAATGGGGAAAACCCTGTAGAGGCCTGTGGCACCTCTCGGATAGCAAACAAGAGGTAAGGCAACAAGGTGTCCCAGTTTTTCCCATCACTAGCAACCACCTTTCTCAACATCATCTTCAGAGTTTTATTAAATCTTTCTACCAGTCCGTCCGTTTGCGGATGGTAAACAGAGGTTCTTAGGGACTGTATTTTTAGCTCTACACATAAGTCTTGCATATGCTTAGATGTAAACGGGGTACCCTGTTTTGTCAGAATTTCCTTCGGTATCCCGAGTCGGGAGAATACCTGTAACAATTCCTAAGCTATAGCTTTGGAGGAAGTATTACGTAAAGGCAACGCCTCTGGATAGCGAGTGGCATAGTCTAGGATCACTAGGATGTATTGATGACCCTTGGCAGATTTTTCCAAGGGACCCACTATATCCATGGCGACCCTCTCAAATGGGATCTCAATAATAGGCATAGGGATCAATGGGGCCCTCAAACTTGGTTGGGGGGCTATCAACTGACACTCTGGACAAGAGGCACAGAATCTCTTTACTGCATTATATATCCCTGGCCAGTAAAATCTTTTTAGGATTCTTTGCTGTGTCTTCTCTACTCCCAGATGACCCCCCAATAAGTGAGAGTGTGCTAGCTCCAGGACCTTCCTTACTAATGAACTGGGTACTAGCAATTTTTCTATCTCTTGGTCCTCCTCTTGGCTCACATGGTATAACAAGTCATTTTTAATACAAAAATAGGGATAGGATTCCTTGGTTGTCCCTTCTACCGGGACTCCATTAACTTCTACTGCCTGGCTAAATCCATTTTTCAACTGGGGATCATTAGCCTGCTCCCTACCAAAGTTATTCAGGGAAAGTTCTAGGCTTTCAAAACCTTCCTCATCTGGAGTTTGGCCGGTTACCTCCACGGGCGACTCGGACACTTGAGCATCAACAGGTCCTGTCTCGGACAACTCTTCTCCCTCTGGTTCCTCTCCGTCAGGAGTAGTGGCCAGTGCTAACTGGGGTGGGGGTGTACCTCTTTTTTTTTTTTTCCTACGTTCTCGTTTCGACTTCGGAGTTTTAGACACCTCGGAGACTAATTCGGGGTCTGTAAACGGAAAAAGCTCACCTGGAGTAGGATTGTTTAAGGTGAGCTGTCCTCTGATCAGGGTGTCAAAACCCGGGAAATTACAGCCTAACACTAGGGAATGGGGTAACTTTGGTACAATTGCTGCCGTAGTTTGGATGACTTGCCCCTCGATTTTTACTGTTATCAGAGTCGTGGTGTACGGAAGTGTACACCCATGCACACATAATACCCGCAACTTCTCACCCTGGTGTAACCGGAGAGGCTTAACCAACTTAACCTTACTCCCTGAGTCCACCAGGGCGGAGACTGGTTTACCATTTAAAATCACCGTGGTGAGGAAGTTGTGGGTACGTTTTCCCTCGCGGGTCATACCTACCACTCCACAAAATTCAGACTTCACAGAGCCATACGCACACTCCATTGGCTCAGACAACTGGGGGCAGTGAGCCTTAATATGTCCCGTCTCCCCACACTCAAAACAAACAATTGGCCCAGTTCATTCTTGAAACCCTTTCTGAGATTTAGAGTTTCTGTCCCTATCCGGGTTTTGTTCCACCCGCTCAAATCGTGCGAACGGTCGTGGGTCCTGGCGCCAGCGCTGGCCTCTACTGTTGGAGTTGGTACGTGGGTTGTGGTTTGTGCGAGTGGGGCGTGACAGTTCACGGGTAGACAGAAACTGCTCCACTGCACCTACCATGGCATCACAAGAGAGGGGATCTCCCTGCCCCACCCACTGTTGAAGGTCCTGGGGTAACGCTCGAATGAAACGGTCCAACACCACCATCTCAAGGATCCGTGTCGGGCTATATTCCTCTGGTTTCAGCCACTTGGACGCTAGGTGAATCAAATCCCATAACTGGGACCTGGGTGGCTTCTGTTCCTGGTATCTCCACGTATGGAACCTCTGCGCACAAACTGCGGGAGTCACTCCAATCATTGCAAGGATTTCGCTTTTCAGACAGTCATAGTCTTCTGCGGCTTCTTCGTCAAGGTCACAATACGCTTTTTGGGCTTCCCCCAGTAAAAAAGATGTGATAATCCCAGCCCACTTTGAGCGGGCCCAACTTTCCCGGGAAGCGATTCGCTCAAAGGACCTGAGGTATCCCTCGACGTCATCGTGCAGCGTCATTTTCTGCAGGTACACATTCGCCTGGATGGGCCACGCCGGGGCCGCACTGGACGAGTCCATTTTAATCTGGGTCAGCTGCTCAATCAGCTGTTTCTGTGTCTCTGCAATAATGTCAAGCTGGGCTGCAAGTAGCCGGTTCGTCTCGCGTTGTGCAGCCGTGTTTTCCTGCTGAACAGCACTGTGCACTAAGGCCTTTACAACGTCCTCCATACTGATAGTTACCGCGTGGACAGGTCCCACCAGTCGCAATCGGTACCTCCGCCCCTTTTACAGGGTGTTCGACATCCCACTTCTGACACCACGTGTGGCAGGATGGTCGTGGTAAGTGAGGAGACAACACGACTTTTCTGGTGAAATAGTGCTGGTGGATTTATTTGTCCAAAAAAGGTAACTAAAACAATGGGTACACTGTCCCTTTAAATTGAAACGTAAACAAAAAACCTAACCCCGGTCGGGGCACTGACTAAACAAAAAGTGCAGGCTAACTACCTGGCTGGCTAGCTAACCTAGTCCAGCCCAACAAGGTTCAGCAATAGCAGTTGGCTCCTTACCTGGGAGCTTTATTCTCCCCCCTTGGGACAGGATCAATCTGAGCAGCTTGTGTCTGTCTGTCAACACTCCTCTGTCTTCTCTCTGCACCTCAGAGAGAGAGACTGCCGCCCCAGAGGCATTTCCTCTTCCTGTTTTAAAGCAGGTGAACTAGCTTAATTTGAATCACCTGTGGTCTGCTTAACAAGCTGGGTTAACCCCTCGTCTACTGGAAAGCATGCATACTGCCATCTCCTATTAACATATACTGAGTCAATGACCCTGTCACAATATATATATACAGTATATATATATATATATATGTTTTGTTTTTCACCATTCATTAAATAATTTGTTTCTCTTTTTCCTATACGAAAAAACAATTTGATTCCCAGTAATCCAATAAAAATAGGAAAGTCCAATATAGGTGATCCACATGAGACAGCAATCCTGGAAATGAATAGAGGCACAATATAGTGAAGTACTGTATAAAATTTTAGTATTAAGAATAAAATGCCACTTACAATCTGTCAGAGTAAAATAGCATTGTGGAATATAACCCGGTACAGCAGTAGGTAAGATGTCTGTGAATGCAGCTTGAAGGGATAGCTGGAACCGCTGGTAAGCAGACTCCAAATCCTCAGCATGCTCTGTCGATTCTTCGCCTCCTCGTCACTAGTCAATGACTTGCGGTGCTCGACTGAGCTTGAGCACTCGAGTGGAGACCACACAACTCTATGTGTAATTGTAGCTGACTTGTAGCTGAATTTTGCCGTATACTTACTGTAGTAACTGTTCTTTAGCAATAGGAACTGTAGAGAAGTTCTGCAGAGAATCCGCTTTAACCTACTCATTTCTCTCATAAGAAAAGCTTTCTCAGATGATTTGATTCTACTTCTCTCCCTATATAAGTATTGAAAGTACTTGATAGGTTGATTGGTTGAATGTCAGACAGCACTCCCATCCAATCAAACAACATTTCCAATTCCAAACCACAGCATCAAAACACAGTATACATAAAGAAGTAATCCCAGATACTAATCATTGGCACAAAAATATCTATACTCAAAATGCAATAAGTATACAGCATACCCCGTTTTACATACACTCGCTTTACGTACACTCACTAGTACGTACATTTTTTTTTTTTGCACCTTACCCCCTGTGTACGTACGCGTGCTTCGCGAGTACGGACACCAGGGGGCGGCGTGCGCACCTCAAAACTCCTGCAACCTCCTTCATGATCGATCTCCCTGTTCCCTCTGCCCTCCGATCTGTCTCTGTTCCCCCTCCAATCTGTCTCTGTTCCCCCTCCCATCTGTCTCCGTTCCTCCTGCACCCAAGCTCCATAAATCTGCAGCTTAACCAGCAATTCTGCCCGCACTTACTGCAGCCCGTGATTCTGCTTCCTCCGATCCCCCGCTCCTCCCCCCTCCTCCCTCCTCAGAGCTCGCTCCTGTCTGCTGTGAGGGGGAGGAGAAGATCGTCTGCTGCAATTTTTGCTTGTGTGTGTGTGTGTGTGTCTGAGTGACTGTGTGTGTGTGTGTGTGTGTGTGTGTGTGTGTGTGTGTGTGTGTGTGTGTGTGTGTGTGTGTGTGTGTGTGTGTGTGTCTGACAATGTATGTGTGTGTGACTGAGTGACAATGTATGTGTGAGTGACAGTGTGTGTGTGTGTGTGTGTGTGTGTGTGTGTGTGTGTGTGTGTGTGTGTGTGTGTGTGTGTGTGTGTGTGTGTGTGTGTGTGTGTGTGTGTGTGTGTTACTGAGTGACAATGTATGTGTGTGTGACTGAGTGACAATGTATGTGTGTGTGACTGAGTGACAATGTATGTGTGTGTGACTGAGTGACAGTGTGTGTGTGTGTGTGCCTGAGTGAGTGACAGTGTGTGTGTGTGTGTGTGTGTGTGTGTGTGTGTGTGTGTGTGTGTGTGTGTGTGTGTGTGTGTGTGTGTGTGTGTGTGTGTGTGTGTGTGTGTGTGTGTGTGTGTGTGTGTGTGACTGAGTGACTGTGTGTGTGTGTGTGTGTGTGTGTGTGTGTGTGTGTGTGTGTGTGTGTGTGTGTGTGTGTGTGTGTGTGTGTGTGTGACTGTGTGTGTGTGTGTGACTGTGTGTGTGTGTGACTGTGTGTGTGTGTGACTGTGTGTGTGTGAGTGACAATGTGTGTGTGACTGTGTGTGTCTGAGTGACAATGTGTGTGTGACTGTGTGTGACTGAGTGACTGTGTGTGACTGAGTGACTGTGTGTGACTGAGTGACTGAGTGACTGTGTGTGACTGAGTGACTGTGTGTGACTGAGTGACTGAGTGACTGAGTGACTGTGTGTGACTGAGTGACTGAGTGACTGTGTGTGACTGAGTGACTGAGTGACTGATTGACTGTGTGTGACTGAGTGACTGAGTGACTTTGTGTGACAGTGTGTGACTGAGTGCGTGTGCGACTGAGTGCGTGTGTGCGTGACTGAGTGAGAGTGCGTGACTGAGTGAGTGAGTGTGTGACTGAGTGAGTGAGTGTGTGACTGAGTGAGAGAGAGTGAGAGACTGAGTGAGAGAGAGTGAGAGAGAGAGTGAGAGAGAGAGACTGACTGAGAGAGACTGAGTGAGAAAGAGAGAGAGAGTGAGAGAGAGAGACTGACTGAGAGACTGACTGAGTGAGAGAGAGAGACTGCGAGAAGGAGAGAGAGACTGCGAGGAGAGAGAGACTGCGAGAAGGAGAGAGAAACTGCGAGAAGGAGAGAGAGACTGCGAGAAGGAGCGCGTGACTGCGAGAAGGAGAGAGAGACAGCGAGAAGGAGCACGTGACTGCGAGAAGGAGAGAGAGACAGCGAGAAGGAGCACGTGACTGCGAGAAGGAGAGAGCTGCTATACAGTACTGACCTGCGTGCGCGCCTCTCACCTATTTGCTTGCTCCCATTCATTTTATTTGAATAAAGCCTATTGTATTTATTTTGGTTACAAATGCCTTATTTACATCAGTTATGCACATATATGACGATTGCAGTACAGTACATGCATCGTAAAGTGGAAAAAAAGTAGTGCTTCACTTTAAGTACATTTTCACTTTACTGTACATACATGCTCCGGTCCCATTGCGTATGTTAAAGCGGGGTATGCCTGTATACAGTGAACGAGTCTCTGATGATAGAGAATATCTAGCAAATATGACTAAAGATATACAATAGATATATTATACATAAACATTTAAACAATGTAATCAAAATCAACATATACAGTATTTAATAAAATTATTACAAAACATAAAATACAAATATATTATATAATAATAAGAACTTAGTGGTAAAAAAGATAATTGAATGTGCCGTAAGCTACAAAGTTCTGAAAATATCTAAGGTGTAGAAGGATGCATCCTGTCACCAGCAGCTTTCAACATGTACGCAGAAGCTGTCATGCGGCGAGCAGGCCTGGATGAGTCCCAGATTGGCATGAAAACAGGCGGCAGAAAACAGGAAGGATCTCGAACATCTGATCATGAAAGTCAAAGAAGAGAGTGAGAAGGCTGTATTGCACCTGAACATTAAGAAGACAAAGACTGGAGACTTCCGGTGACGTCACAGAGCATGGTCGGGTTGTAGAGGAGCTCCTGAACACCCTCGCTGATAACTCCCAAATATAGCACCCACCACCACCAAAATTTGCCCAAAAAACTCCCAAAACACTTAAGAACAGGGGACTATGCCATCCAAAGGAAAGGCAATGCAGAACCAAGCGGTCACCAAGTACTTTACCCCTGCAACGCGACTGCTGGAGCCGAACTGCGACTCCCAAGATGGCGCCAAGGAGGACATGCAGGCCTCAAACGCGGAGCAGGACACAGCTCACCGCGAACTGCCAGAATGTGGCCTTAACAAGCAGTACTTTGACGCACTATTCCTCCAGATGAGGAGAGGAGTCCAGGAAGATGTTAATGCAGCTTTAGAAAACCTGAGATCTGATATCAACGGCCTCACGAAGCGCACAGATAAAATAGAATACAAAATAAGAGACATAATAGGGTCACAAAACAGCACAGAGGAAGAAGTGATAAGATTGGGCCGAGTCATAGAGGAACTTAAAGACACCCTCGAGAACCAAGAAAACAGGGATAGAAGACAAAACCTACGACTAAGAAATATCCCTGAGGAAATCACCCCTGAGATCCTCCAGCCCTACCTCCACAAGCTGTTCTGGTCCCTGGTGCCTGACCTGATGGAGCACGATATCCAAATGGACAGGGCCCATCGGGCGCTTGGCCCCATATCCGCAGACCCAAACCGTCGCAGAGACATGATAATCAAATTCCATATGTACTCCGCTAAAGAACGCATTATGTCTGCGAGAAGGAAAGCAGGAGACCTTCACATAGACAACAATAAAATACAGATCTTCAGCGACCTATCAAGGGCCACCATGACCAGACGGAAGGAGATTAAGCCCCTTATAAATATACTGAAAGAACGAAGCATTACTTACCGCTGGGGCTTCTCCTTCAAATTGATCACGTCCTAAGAAATGGCCGCCATCACACCATCTCCAGGCCAGAGGACTCTCCCTCCTTCCTCAAAGCGCTAGGGCTAACTCCACCACAGGACGGCAGAGACCTCTCTAAGGCTGCAATGCGCCAAGATGAGGCGGAAGTACCGTGAGCCTCCGAGCGCATAGCAAACCAAAAGGCCCCTAGCGCTCCAGATCAAGACCAGAACCTACAGACACGCTAATACCCGACGGAGATCATACCCGCCCACTGGGCCCTCACCCGCGGACCATGAGGAGGAGAAGAAATCGACACGGCCGAGCATCTCTTCACGATGCTGACTGACATCTAGCCGCCAACCCTAAACCTAAGAGGGAGGACTACAATACCTGCAGCGGAGCGTCCGACTATTTCCCTCCTCGCCGCAGAAAACAACGCCGGTCAGATGGATGCACGACCAGCAGAAAACATTAACTCCCACCTACCCCCCCTCCCTGGTGTCCCATCCTCTCCTCCATATCCTCCCCTTACCCCCCCTCACCCCCCACCCCCACCCCATCCATACCTTCCCGCCCCCCCTCTCCCTTGCGCCCAGAGCATACACACACCGCGCCACCCTCCCACCCACCTATCCCCCCTGCATCCCGACACCTTCCTGACACCTACCCCCCGTCATCCCCCGAACTATCGCAGAGACATACCTGGTTCCTAGTCGAAGAAGTCTCCTGGCCGATGCCCACCCCCCAGGCCCAGCTGCGCTCTCACAGCTTCCTCCGGTGGCTTCGGAGGCCAACCTGGCGACAAGGGGCAGCTAGCGGAACATAACCACTTCACCGCCCTCTCAGAGACGCCCCCTCGCAGAGCCGCGACGATCGTTGAAGAGCGGAGAAAGGGGGGTCGTATGTCGATGGACATCTTCCACGGCAGCTGCCGGAGGAGGCCCCCACCACCTCATCGGGACCCACCAGGTGCCCCCCCTGGCCCGCTTCCCAGAAGACCGGGAGAATAAGGTCGTATAAACCCCCCCGTGCACTCGCAGGTCGTCCCCCCTCCCACCAGGGACCACTTGGGCCCCCCCCCAATAACACCCACTTGGCATACACCCGCAGAGCTAGCAAGATTACGCACCCCCCTAACAACCCCCCCTGGCCCTAGCCATCCCGTCCCCCTATTTCCGCCCCCGACCACACTCCCATAGCCTCCCCCAGGTCAGTAGCGCGCAAAAGCGACACAATCAGGGATTAACAAACCAGCAAAGAATCCAGATTAGGCCATAATCACACTCAGGCCTCCCAGCTATGCTACATCCCATCCCCCTCCCCCTCTATCCCCACTTGGGGTTCAAAGATAAGTAAGCAGCGACCAGGACTTTAACTTAAAGAAATGTTTGGACAATCTTAGGATTCTACGATGGGCAATAATAAGGGGGCACAAATAACATTTCGATAACAACTGTTTCTCCAGCATATATGTCTGTAAAATGCCTTGTCATGCTCGCACTCCCCCAAAACCTGCCCCCCCTCTCTTCCCCCCTTTTCCTCTCCCCACTCCCCTCCTCCCCTCCCTCCCCCCTCCCCACTCCCCCCTCCCCACTCCCCCCCTTCCCCTCTCCCCACCCAGTGTCCTAAGACCCAAGGGCAGCGCACAGGTCTCTAGTTAAAAGAGCTGAAGAGACAGCCTTGTAATGCAAAGGATTGTAATGATAATGAATGCAAACTACATTTCAGCAACAAATGTAATTATTGTATAAACATCTCTATAATGCTTTGAAATACCCACACACCCCACCCCACTTCCTCCCTCCCTCCTCACCCCCCTCCCTCCCACCCCACCCACCTCCGGCCCTTCCCCCCCTCCCCCTCGCATTCCACTTCCCTCCTCCCCCTTCACCCCCTCCTCCCCTCCTCCCCCTTCACCCCCTCCTCCCCTCCTCCCCCTTCACCCCCTCCTCCCCCCCCCACCCACCTCTCCCCCCCCTCCCCACCCAGTAGCCTAAGATACATGGGCACTGCGTAGGGTGCTAGATAAAAGTCATGAATAAAAAGCCATACAATGCAAAGGATTCTAATGATAATGAGTGCAAACCACACTACAACAACAATTGTCTTCAATGTATAAATATATCGATATTGCTTTGATACACCTACGCACACCCTAAACCAACTCGCTGTCCCACCACCTCCTCCCCCTCCCCCCTCCCCCCTCCCCCCTCCTCCCTCCCCCCTCCCCCCTCCACCCTCCACCCTCCCCCCTCCCCCTCCCCCCCTACCCCCTGTGTCCCCCCTCCATCCCAACCCTCCCCCCCCCACCACCCACACCGGGAACAGCCCCCCAGGCCCAACCCTACACCCAGTACTGCAAAAGACTCCCCAAGAATTCCAATCCAACCCCACGAGCTCTGCTCTCATGCAAGCGGTGCTCATTTCAAACACTAGTGAGGGTGTTCGACCCTCTGTCCGAGCCCGATCCATGTCCTGTGCCCCGGAAATCTCTCCAGGGGTGTTTAACCCCTCCACCTTCCTCGACCCAACGAGAGAGGTTCCCACTTTAGGACCTGTCGAAGGCCCACTATCCCCCTCCTTCCCTCATGTGTTAACCCCCCCCTGCGGAAGGAACGGATCGTCACTTGCCTCGCAGCCCATCTGAACCTCTACAGCCCCTAAGACCCAGGGGTCAGAATCCCACATACTGCGCCCCTCCCTCCCGGGCTTCCTCAGAGGTCCCAGGTCCCCCAGCTCTTGTCATGGGAAATCCAAGAGCCCCGGAGCTGTCAGCTTAAAAATATTTAAACAATTAAACCTAGCCAGGGCAACCCTCAAATACACACAACTAGAAGAGGTGGAGCGTACACTGAGATAGACTAGACAGAAGTTTTTTGACAAGCTCCTAGCTACAAAACTTAGAGGAATCCGAGTCAAATCCCAAATCTCAAAAATCCGCACTAAAAACGGACAAATCTCCTATTTAGAGAAGGAGATAGCGCAGGAATTTGCCGAGTTTTATTCCAACCTCCAATTCCAATTTACACCCTCCGGGCCAAGACCCTGTATCCCTGGAAACAATTGCGAACTATCTAGAGCAGTGTAACCTACCATCCCTCATGGACGAGGAACTAGACAACCTAAATAAAGAAATCTCCCAGGAGGAACTGTCTGGAGCAATAGGATCCCTAAAAGTAGCTAAAACTCCCGGCCCAGACGGCTTTTCCAACGCTTACTATAAAACATCCTTGCCGACTCTGTCCCCCTACCTCCTAGAAATGTTCAACTCCTTTCTGCAGGGAGAGCCGATCCCCGCCACAATTACAGCAGCAAACCTAGCGATTATTCATAAAGAAGGCAGGGACCCCCTCCTCTGCGGCAATTACAGACCAATAACCCTACTAAACACCGACCTCAAACTCTACAGCAAAATCTTGGCAAACAGGCTCAATCCAATTCTCCCGAGACTCATTCATATATGCCAAGTAGGTTTTGTGTCAGGCAGACAGGCATCTGACAAAACCCGCAAAATTGTGGATATAATAGACCATGTGCACCTCACAGCAACCAAGGCGATGATTCTTAGCCTCGACGCAGAGAAAGCATTCGACAGAATCAAATGGTCCTTCTTAAACCAAACAATGCTGAAATTTGGGTTCAGCGGTCCCTTCCTGCAGGGGGTCAGAGCCCTATACCAAAACCCGACAGCACATGTCAAAATCTCGGGCGGATATTCTGACCCAATCAAGATAAGAAACGGGACCAGACAGGGTTGCCCCCTCTCTCCTCTCTTATTCACCCTCACAATCGAACCACTTGCGGCTACAGTAAGAGAGGATAAGAGCATTAAGGGCATTCAAATAGGCAAAACGGAATACAAAATTTCTCTATTCGCGGATGACGTGATACTGACCCTCGCGGACCCCCACGTCTCCCTCCCCAATCTCCAAAGGTCCCTCCACCAATTTGGCACGGTCTCTGATTATAAAGTCAATATGGACAAATCAGAGGCACTCAACGTATCCCTTACAACTCAAGAATGGCAGCTCCTTCAAACTAACTTTAAATATCGATGGAGCACCACACACATTAAGTATGTAGGAGTAAGAATATCTAACTCATACAGTTCCCTATACCAATACAACTTCCCCCCCCCCCCCTGTTCGACCAAATTAAAAAAGACCTGGAGACATGGAAAAAGTTCCAAATCTCCTGGTTCGGAAGAATTGTCTCAATTAAGATGAACATCCTTCCGAGATTTCTCTACTTTTTTCAAACACTCCCTATCTCTGGTCCCATCGCAGCTCTAAAAAATATTCAGGCCCTAATGTCCAAATTGATCTGGAACGATAAATGCCCAAGAGTACCCAGATCAGTAATGTTGTCCCCTAAAACAAGAGGGGGGGTGGGGGTCCCTGGGGGTTGGGGGTCCCCGACGTGATCAGATATTATTCAGCAGCCCAGCTGAAACAGGCTGTGGTGTGGAACTACGTCCCAGCCACTACATTTTGGCTGGCAATCGAAACCCACCATGCGAGCCGGCCACCCTCCAGGTCCACCTCTGGTCCCCGGCAGGAAGGGAGGGGGGCAATGAGGTGTACATGGGAAGTATGGCTCAAAAACAAATGGAAGTATAGCCTGTTAGCTACCCCATCTCAACTTACACCTATATTTGGAAACCCGCACTTCCCGCCTGGGTGCTCCAAAAAAAAATTTGACCAATTCCAAGGTCTAGATATAAGCCTGGTTGCTGATCTGCTGAAGAGCGAGGGGTTACTATCCTTCCAGGAACTACGAGATAAATATCACTATCAAGGCCTCCACCTATTCAAGTTCCTGCAAATTAGACACTTCCTCCTCTCCCTAGCCCCGAACACCAAATTCCCCCCCCCCTTGACCAGATTCGAATCCCTGTGTTGCAAAGGCTCCTATCAGAAGGGACTGATCTCAGAGATCTATAGGGGGACGGAGTCAGCAATGGTGCCCCCAATCCACCAGTATATGCAGAAGTGGTCTGAGGACCTTAACGTCCAGATAGACATGGACGAGTGGGAGGACATCTGGGAGCTGGCTACAAAGACATCAATTTGCACAGTGACAAAAGAGAACATATATAAAATACTTTTTCAGTGGTACCTGACTCCGGCTAGACTGAGCCAGATCTTCCCCGGCATCCCCGATCTGTGCTGGAGGGGATGTGGTCAAAAGGGGGACATGGCCCACATTTGGTGGTCATGTCCGGAGATCCAGAGATACTGGACAAAGATTCAGGTGATCATACAACAGACCACAGGGCTCCTCCTCCCTCTGGACCCCCTGACCTTTGTGCTGAGCAAACCAATAGACGACCTAGACACACCCATGAGTAGACTAATAACAGCTATACTAACCGCAGCGAGATGTTCAATTGCAGTGGCTTGGAAAAACACCAAAGTCCCTGCAAGAAACACGGTGCTGAGAAGAATAGATGAAGTGATGTCCATGGACAAACTAACGGCAATGTTACATAAGAAAATGCCACAGTTCCGTAACACCTGGGCCCCTAGAGTGGCCCGACGGGAATAGATCTGCTGTAAACAAAAAAAAAGGCCCGAAACTCCGACCGCTCCCCCCCCCTCCCCAGTATGTCTTCCCCCCCCCCATCCTTCCCCCACTTCATCCTCACCCACACAGGAAAGCACACCCTCATTGAGACTACAACATGCTTTATTTAGTCAAGAACCATGTCATGTGCCTATGACACTGTTGTATTAATGCAAAATGTTTGTTGTTCTCAAATAACAAAATTGTTATAAAAAAAAAAAGAAGACAAAGACTATGACAACAGCAAAAAATGCAAACGTTAATATCAAGATCAATAATGAGGAAATTGAAGTGGTTAAAGATTTCGTCTTCCTTGGCTCCAACATTGATCCTGATGGCGACTGCACCCCTGAGATTAAGAGATGGTTGGCACTTGGAAGAAATGTGATAATCAGTATGAACAACATCTGGAAGAGTAAAGACATCAACTTAGCAACTAAATGCAGATTGGTCAGTGCAATTGTTTTCCCAATAGCAATGTATGGGTGCGAAACCTAGACTGGGAAAGGCAGATAGGCGAAAGATCGATGCATTTGAATTGTGGTGCTGGAGACGGCTACTATGCATTCTGTGGAAAGCAGAATAATGAACCAAGCAGTCCAGGAACAGACCAAACCGATAATATCATCGGAGGCCAAAATAACAAAGCAAAAGTTCTCCTACTTTGATCACAACACGCAAAGCAAGCTGCTTGAGAAGGACGTCAAGCTTGGAATGACTGGTGGTAAAAGAGGAAGAGGCCACCCAAGAACTCACTGGCTAGATACCATCAAGAAAGGCTGCTATCAGCATCAATGTAATTAGTGCAGCTAACCAGTTTATTATATGTTTTAGTGCAAATCTCCCCTTCTTCAATATAAATAAGTAAATCAAGAAATTATATTTCAGTTTTACTACATTTATAAGTGAATTTTAAATTATAAGTGTTTTGATTTAAATAATCAAAAAATAATCATAATGTGTCTACTCCTCATTGCCAAACAAAAATCACGTCATCAATATAACATTTCCTGACACCAGGTTTGCGTCAAACTCATGATGGGTTCAGATGTTTTGGTCTTGCCACGTACCCATTAGGAGATTACCATAACGTGGTGCAAACCCGGGGCCCATGGCTGTGCCCTTAATTTATAAAAAAAATCTCATTAAACTAAAAAAAATGTGCTTCATAATGGCTTTAATAATAAAGTCAATTTGTGTATTTTGAAAATGGTCTTTTACTAAGAAATATCTCGCTGCTATACAGAGCTGATTATGCTCAATCACAGTAGAGAGAGAGGTAATGTTACATGTTACGTGGCTAACTCATATCCCATTTAATTTTTCCCAATAAATTGAGTACCTGTGTAGTGTCTTGTGAGTGAGATTGTAATTTTTAACTGGTTGCTGCAAAAAAATCTATATATACAGATTGATGTTATTGATTTCACACCTGAGAAAATAGGTGTCTCGGGGAGATTTATGGCATCATTGTGTAGTTTTGGTAAGTGATTAAACACTGGTAACATGTTTTTTTTTTTTGAGAATGAATTCAAATTCTTCTTTACTGATAATATGTTTGTTTTAGACCTAAAGTCAGGAAGTTTTACAACTCAAACAGGAATTCTTCTGTAGGATTATTTTGAAGTCCCGATATGTGTATCAACATCATTAAGCAGTCTCATTGATTTTGAGATGTTTTTGTCTTTGTCTAAAACAACTACTCCTCCTCCCTTATCAGCAGATTTTATAACAATTGTTGCATCTTCTCTGAGTTGTTTAGTTGCCTGAAACTACTGATTGCTGAGATTCTGTTTAATGTATTTATTTTCTTTAGTTAATTTCTCTAAAGGTGTAGTGCAGTGTTGTTAGCGGATATATTTTCTCCATCTTTGTTAGTCCCCATTTGTTTAATAAAATATTTCTTGAGTGAAGGATTTCGAACAAATTTCCTACACCTGTGTACTGTATGTATTGAAAGCTTTTATATGGGTTAATGGTGCAAAGGATAGACCTCTGTTCAAAGTGTGTTTCTGTTCATTAGTTAGTCATTCTTACTCAGATTGAATATACCTTTAAACGCTGTGTTTGTGTCACAATTCTTTTCACTAGTTGTTTTGGACCATCCTCTATTTCCTCGTTTAGTGATTTTTCTCTCATTCTTATCAGTTGGTAATGTTTCTTCTTATTTCCTCGGTTTGTAGATTGAATTTTTTGTTTGCCCCCAAAAAAGCTTGGCTTGCTGGAAACAATATTCCTCCAAGCAGGAAATCATCCTCATAATCATCATAAGGAGTTAAGGGACACTGTTTTGTGTAGCCAAGTTAAACATATTAAATTCACCATTTTGAAACCCCCTTTTTTCCCCCCCGCACACGTCATGGGGAAGACTTTACTCCCAGAATTAGTACCTTGCATGGGTCATAGCCTGTAGCAGTTTCACCAATCAGACTGTAGCATTTCTGGCTTTATCCAGCGCAGAGTACCTTCCTGCCTAGATTTTGACTCTTAATTCTAGTCACCTTTGCACGTGTTTCTTCCGCTGATTGAGGCGCTGCATCAATACTTTTCCTGTATATCCTTTTGTAGGTCAGCCTCTACATCTGCCAGGGAGTCTGCCGTGCGCTTCAGTGCAATAACACAGGTCTGGAAGTATCAGACACTGGAGAGAAACGAGGGAGCTATACAGGGCCACAGATTCAACCGGTGCAGGGGGATAACAATATTACATCACCTGCTCCTCCGGTTTGGGACCCACTCTCCTCGCCTGCTCCTGCGTGCCACCGTCGATATGAATCAGGAAAATGGTGGAGATTCGGCACAACTGCGCATGTCTGAAAAAAGGCTCCCGGATGTCTCTTCAATAAGCTTTATTCAACACACACCAGGGCTACACCAGCGTCTCCCCCTCAACGCGTTTCACCCTTACACAGAGGGCTTCGTGTAAGGGTGAAACGCGTTGAGGGGGAGACGCTGGTGTAGCCCTGGTGTGTGTTGAATAAAGCTTATTGAAGAGACATCCGGGAGCCTTTTTTCAGACATGCGCAGTTGCGCCGAATCTCCACCATTTTCCAGCCTCTACATCTGTTTTACTCTTGTTGTGCAAACTGTTGCAGAAATTGTTGGAAAAACTAAAATTTTCCCAGATTGTCTCCGGGGCCCCTTTGAAATCCAAGGGCCACCTCTCATCTCACTCCCAACACCAAATGTAGGAGATGCATGCAGAGGTAAAACAGGAGAATTGCTTTTGGAAAAAAATGTAGGCTTTTTTTTTTTTTTTTTTAATAAAAACTATTTTAATTAATAATTAGGAAACTTTTAGAAAGATAACAGAGAAAAATATATTTAAACAGTTATTTGTAGATAAACACCATCTTTCAGTGTCACTGCCAGCATGTAACGCTCACTTTTTTCCATACATTTTCCTTATTTTTCATATGAGCTACTATATTACATATTGTATTATTAAGTATCTTAAGATAGTAATAGTTCTACGACACACAGAACTTTTTTTCCACATTTTTGGCTTAACTCTGACTGGGATGTTGTGTCTCTTATCAAGACTTGCAATTATCAAAGCCGAATACAATTACAATAGAGTTTGTATCGAATTGAACCAGCTGTGTCTCTGCCCTGTCAAACAGCCCAGTTTCTGAATTATTGCAATTGTTAAATATCCATAGGAACAGCAGCACTCAAGCACTACCATGTAGCCAGTGCAACTCAACTGTATAATCCATTTTATTTTTATTTGCCAAGTAAGAGGCATAAAATATATTTCAAATGTTCTTTAGTTTTCTACTTAACTATATATTATTAAGGAACCATATACCATGAACAAAGAATAATACAACTGAATCATAACCAGTTGGAAACATACAGCAAGATGTGTGTATTCTTATGAATCAGTTTAAAACCTTCCCATAGGATTTAATTTGGTATATGAATGAGTAGCGAAAAATATGTTTTTTTTCTCTTGGGTCTACAGGTTAATAAATCTCTATCAAAATGATAGCTATGGTGGATGAAGTTTAGAAAAGAGACACTAATTGGAATTGCTCTGCGTTACTGATGAGCTGACTTAGGTGCTCATCAGACCTGTCCATGTTATCTTTAACTCTATCTCAAGCGAAAATATTACATTTGACAGCTATTTAAAATGTGTTATTTTCACACAAACTGCTCTTGGTAAAATAAAGCATCTAGCTGTCACTGATATTATAAGACCTACTTATTCAACTCATGAGTAAAGTTGTCACACAAAAAAACAATTACCATTGTGAGAAGTGAAGCGTTTATCAGTTGACGCCTTACTAAACATTCTTGTCCTTCCTATAATGATTGATTGCTTGTTAAGGTCTACGGTAAGACGTTTTTCATGAATCAATGTTTGTAATCCTAACCTTGAGATGTGTTCATTATTTAATCTGAAAATTAACGGTACTGTGTAACAAGAAGGGAAACAATTAATGAAATAGTTATTGTAAACAAATATTTGGTGCTAGTTAATTACCAATAGGCAAAGCAATCTGAATGTCATCAAATTAGACAGTCAAATATGGTATTTTTACAAACTCATTTGATGTTTAAATTGAAACAATTATGCTTTAATCAACATGTTTATATAGTTTAAACATTTCCACCATATACTGTACATTGTGATGTTGTGGCCGAGCATAGGTCCAATCCATAATTGTATTTATGATATTGTATTGTATGTCTTTATTTACAGTATATAGCGCTTCACAGTAGTAATACACGTGACAATCATATAAATAACAAATATAAATAATGGGTCATGGGAATAAGTGCTTCAGACATAAACGTAACATTTAGGAAGAGGAGTCCCTGCTCTGAGGAGCTTGCAATCTAATTGGTATGTAGGAGGAACGTACAGAGACAGTAGGAGGGCATATTGGTAAGTGCTTCTGCAGGGGGCCAAGCTTTATGTATCATGTGTCTAGTAGTATCTACAGTGCTACTTATGTGCTTCTTTAAAGGTGGATAGAGAGGGTGCTAGTTGGGAATTGAGTGGTAGGGCATTCCAGAGGTGTGGAGCAGTCAGTGAGAAAGGTTTAAGGCCGGAGAGGGCTTTAAATACAAAGGGGTAGAGAGAAGACATCCTTGAGCAGAACGCAAGATGGTGCATGGCGAGAAATTAGGGCTGAGCTTTAAGGAGGAGCAGAAGAGTTTAAAGCTTTAAAAGTGAGGAAGAGAATTGAATGCAGGATTTGATAGGAAGCCAGGAGAGTGATTTCAGCAGGGGAGACGCGGAGACAGATTTAGGAAAAAGTACAGTGATTCTGGCAGCAGCGTTTAGGATAGATTGTAGGGGAGACAGTTGAGAGGCAGGAAGGCCGGACAGCCGAAAACTGACCAAGCTCTGCCGGGCTAAACGGTTGATAGTTCAAAGATTTAAAGTGGCGGCCGCCTTTATCCTAAAGCGGCCACCACTGCGGAAATTTTCAAACCGCGTAGGATGCGCGTCTTCTTCTCGGCCGGTGTCCCGCGCCTCGGGCACTTTCATTGATAAGCGCCATTAGCGCTTATCTGCTGAAGCGGCCGCCGCGCGGGAAACTCTGATTCAAATTGGAGAAAAGCCCCGCATTTATCCCGGCAAGCTTTAGAATAAAGGCGGCCGCGACAGTAGGCAATCCCATGGGTTCCATTTTCCCTATGTCCCCGAGCCCATCATGAGGGAAATAGAGACTAACAGAGATAGTGGCTAGAATATGCTGTACTAGCCTACCTGACCTCTAAGTGACGTTACTCCATTTTTCACACCGAAGACCGGGTCACTTACCTAACGGGGGTATAGTGGCTAGGCAGGGGTATCTACTTAGACATAGTAGAGTAGTCTGAACGAAATCCAAAGAGGGTATATTCGGTCACTGTCCCTCACCATACACGCATACTGGTTAAAAAGCCTGACCCGTCTCATTACTATTGATGAGGTAGAAGAAACGTTTTTCAGGCGGTTCACTGCAAACCGCGGGGGCACAAAAATAAGAAATCCTCACGCAAAGACTAAAAGGTTGTTTATTGAGTGCATTGGCACATAAAAATACACTGCTACATGGAAACTCTGACGCGTTTCGTCCGCGGTTTGCCCCCGCGGTTTGCAGTGAACCGCCTGAAAAACTTTTCTTCTGTTGCATTTACCTCGGCTGGAGCACGCTTCAGAGCACTTCCGGATCAGTGGAGCCTGACGTCAGCTGGTGGATCAGCTGTGGAACTCCGAAGCTGAGACGCAGCGTGTCAAGATTGTGAGTACTCCTTCTACTCCCGCTGTGGGGTTTATTGCTGTGTGTGATGCCGGTTTTGTGAGGGCAGTGGCAGAGGAGCAGGGTGTCTTAAGACCGTATTTAGTTCCCTGGCTGGGGACACGGCTGCACCGAGTTCATTCTTCCCCCTGACCACACTCTAGCACCTTGCCGGAGGAGAGTCACAGGTACACAGTATCACTACTTTCATTTGTTACATATACCACTCATTGGGAGCCTGAACGGGAGTGCATTCATTGTATCATTTCTATGGACATATGGTAGAATTTTATAGGTGCACATTTCTGGTAGCATCAGTTTTATCTTGGAGCTTCTCTGGGACATTTCTATTGATGAGGTAAAAGGTTCTCCATGTTTGGTGGGATCTGTTAGGCCTCATCATTGTTATAGAGTGTATGTGATCAATTGCATACTGTCTTATTGAAGTTAGGTGTACTATCAACTTTATGCATTGTAATGTTGGTTATGACTATTGTTGTGCTATGTTTCAGGTGTTACAAGCTGAAGGATGGTACATCTAAATTCGGTTCCAAGCAGGGCCGTTGGATTTTCCACCAGAGGGAGAGTGTAGCCATGTCTGGTTTTGGCTACTACCCTGCCCTGCCTAACATGTAAGTCCTGGTACAGTGCAGGCAGTGTTAGGCCCAATCCGGGTTTTCCCCAGCAGTGAGCAGCTCCCTTGAGTATCAGGGAGGAGGGGTTGCGGGACAAGGCCTGTGTTCTGCCCAATCCTCAACTCAGACCTTGGACACTCCACCTTCCTAAATGTAGCCAGTGTTTCTCCCCCCTGAGAGAGACTAGTCCCACAGAAGAGGTGTGCAGGGCTGTGTCACCTTCTATTCCCTCCCTTAGGGGAGTGGGAGTGAGGACCATACCTCCTGCTCCATCAAGGAATAGGGGAAGAGCTAGAACCGACCTTTGGGGCCCATGCCAGGGGTTGAGTCCAGGGACAATCTTAAGGCTGGAGACCAAGCGCTAGTGTATGCAGTTGCTGACTGTTTGTGGTATTCTTTGCTGAGAGAATAAAGCTTTTCCTGTGTTATACTGTACAATATATACTCCTGCCCGAGTCTGCAATCTATCAGGGGGAGTATCAGAGAGTTCTCCCACAGGGGTTGCCTCCAGCAATCCTGGAGCCTGCAAGAAATGGAGGCTCTGAACCAAGAACCAGCTATCCCCCCTAAAGCCTGTCCTGTCTTCACCCAACAACACATCTGGTAACAGGGGAATCTGCCTTATGGAGGGGGAAAACACTGTTACATATATTTCCCAGTTAACTCAGGTGGGATGTTTTTTGTGCACTTGGAACATTGATCTAGCAGTTGTAACCAGGAAGTGTAAGTGGTCTGTTTCTAAAGGAAGCAAGAGAGTGTGAGCTGCAGGTGTGAACAGTGAGACGCACAAAAGTACTGTATGTTGTGGCAGTGTTGTTGTTATCCAGCAACTGCTTTAGCACACGGTGGTAGAGATGTAGCCTAGTAGTAGTAGTAGTGGTTGTGGGTTCTGATTCTGTTGGGCCTGGCACCAGTACCCCATTCCTCACATGGTGCATTAGACTTGTTAACGTAATATACTGTAGTTCTCATAGAAATCCTTTTAAGAAATTTGGAATGAGTCATTTAAATATACTTTGCCTATTTCTCATGTACCTCTGATGTGCTCCTCTGTTAGCCCAGAGGTCTCTCCCTATGGTATTTGGAAGGAGGTGTGAGAGGATACTGTAAATATAGAATTTTAAACTTTCTAAAACTAGGTATTGGTTTCTCTCCTCTAACAAAAGCCATGATTCTGATTCATGATTCTGATTCTGGACTTGATGACATCTACAAGACGGATTATCAGTAATAGGGGGGGGGGGGGAGATTGTTGTTAGACTGGTCCACGTCTAAATCAAAAATGGATAATCCACAGTGGAAATGTTACTTATCTCTTCTCTGGTCTACTATGAAAGGAAAAAAAAAAAAAAAAAAACTATAATTATATAAATTCCAAAAATAATTTATTGCTGTATACTGTTCTATCTAACATATTCTTATTGATAGATTTCACTCAATGGATGTTCTGCAATGAATTATTTCAAGTATCAAATTATTTGAATCTTCCTAAACATATACAACATTCATGCATTTGTTCAAAAATGTAATTAGGCCTAATTTATTTCTTGCAATGTTGTTTGTCAAAGTTACTTTGTATCACACTGCCTATTATTTGTATATTCTATTACATAATGTACTATCTCTCCTTGACTACATGTATCATACAACTGTATATCAGCTTCTCTTGTAATACATGTCTGATGGAGGGACCTGAAAGATCGCTTCATTAGGTAAGGCACATGCTTTACTGTATGTCCTATTGAGGTTTTGTTTGCACTACAAAGCTAATTTCCATTATGTATTTAATCCAGAAATATTTAAACTATTTAAATCCAAAAAATATTCTTCTGCCTAATCTGATATTTGTTTTCATTTTAGTTTCTTACTTTTCAAATTTAATTTTCCTGTGTTATAAAATATACTCCTGCCTGAGTCTGTAATCTATCAGGGGGATTCTAATTAATAGTTTTCTCAAATCAATTCTACATACCAGAATTTCAATAGCCGCTAGTGCCCCCTTATATTTATTGGTTTCCTCTATTCTAAGGGGTAGATGCACAAAGCGGCATTAAATCGGGACACGACATTAACTAATATAGCCATGTATTCTTTTTGGCTACTAATCTGTCCTGCCTAACACATAAACCCTGGTACTAGCACAGACAATGTTAGGATTAATCCTGGGTTTCCCCTGCAGTAAGCAGCTCAATTGAGTGGCAGGGGGGTGAAATTCATTACACATAGAGACGGTAATGGCAGATACAATAGATACAATAGATATCTTTATGAAAAGTTTAGACATCTTTTTTAAAGGAAAGCGAAACAGGGATATACCAAATAAGTAAACATAGGAAGGATGTTGTTCTAGGGATAAATATGATTGCCATTACTGGAGTCAGAAAGGAATTTATTTTTCCTATTAAGAGACATACTGGGATAAAGTTTCACTGGGATCTTTTGTTTTCCTTCCTCTGGATCAAAAAACAAATAAACGTTGAATATCTCTGTTGTTTAAATTTAACATAAAATAGTTTGAACTCGATAGATATTTCTCAATGTTATCTAATATGTAATTTCTGCTATGTAATGTCTTCCCCTACTGTATATGTTTTTGGCAAGCAATATGTAATTTACAATGGCATCTCTGTGTCTGTGTTCAATAGAATTGCATTATTTTGCATTTGTTTCACTATTCCCCAGACAATACCATGCATAATTCAAATCCATTAATATTGATTATATTTCAAGTTGGTATTTTCAGTGACCTAATTTATAGTCAAAAAAGAAGAAACACAAAAGCGCACCAAGATGAGAGATATAAATTGTATTAGCAACATTGTTGCTAATACAATTTATATCTCTCATCTTGGTGCGCTTTTGTGTTTCTTCTTTTTTGCTAACATTGGTATCGCCGTCGGAGTTTCCGGTGGAAGCCACATTTGGAGGTGGGGGAGACACCTCATAACACAAGAGCAGCAAAAGAACAGAGAGGGATCAACATTCCAAGTTTAAAGAGCCAGAGCGCGGACTGAACTTTTCATCACTGGTAATTTATAGTCAACATTACTGTATCACAAAAACACTACGTTTGTAGAATTCCTAGATTACTCCAAAACAGAATTTCCTTACCTGAATTGATCAAGGAGACGTGGTTACAATGTGGTTCTGTCACCCCAGGAACAGGCCTCCATCTTTGCAATTTGTGTGATGTCCCCGGAGACTATGCAATGAACATTCCTTTTGTGTGTTTTTACCTCTTTAGAGATGCAGTTTTACTCCTATACAAGCACCAACCTCCTTTGATCTTTACTGTATCCTTGTAGTTTGTTTTGGGTCTTTTTCCAGGCCTTCTGTAAAGACACCCCAACACAAACTAAAAATAACAGAAAAGCCACGGTACAGTAGTTATTGTAGTGATCGGGAGTCACGCCGCTCTCGGCGCGCTCCCCACTCACCTCCGCTCATTGCCGAGGCTCTCACCTCCTGCGCTTCTGCTGCTGATGGTTCCGCTGCTTCTTCTGGGACCACCCACCAACCTCTTCGGGCGCGCGCACCCCGCTCCAGGCTTTTTGGCCCTTCCTCCACCTCCAGCTTGCGTTCTCGCGCTGATGTCGGGGGCACGCGGCGTGTGTACACAGCGCGCGTTTGGCACACCAAGTCTCTCCTCCTCAGACCTCGTCAGGAATCCACATCTCACCTGATTCCTGCTCCGGATTAACCAACCACAATTCTCACTGTTGACACATCTCCTCGCTACAGGTTTCTCATTGGTTGCTGTCTCCTACTTATGCTCAGCCGCCCCAGTGGCAAATTGGCTGAGCATAATTCAATGTTCCGTTGTGTTCATTGCTTCCTAGCCTTGCAGTCTTCTCTTGTCCTCTTGTTCGCAGCTCTGTTATTGACCCGGCTTCTGTTGGGCTCCGCTCTTCTGTACTCCTGACCCCGGCTATCTATGACAATCCACACCTCTCCAACCCTGACCTCGGCTAATAGTACCTGCAACGATCTTACCTCTCCAATCCAGACCCCGGCTACCTTGACCAACCCACACTCCAGAAGCGCTCACGTGGCTGGTGTTTATATCCATCCCCACCTCGGCCCCGCGATCTCGCCTTGTTTGTGGTGAGCACATCGACTGTTATAAGCATTTCAAGCATGTGAAAATGTGAATGTTTGAAAACTGTCAATGCTCTCTAAGGGGCCTATTCTAGTACAGTAGCTCCAAAAATGTAATTGCCAAATCGCACATTTTGGAATGTTGAGAAGTTGTGGTATGAAATGTGTGAAAAAATAGTACTCTATTGCAAATCGAGCTACTGACTCAAATCACAACAGAGGATTTGCATCGTTCATTTTTTACTTTATCAGCTTATCTCTGATTTACAGTACTAACTAGTGTTATTTGAAACTGTTACATGTTCACTTTTTTGCTCTAGTATTACACAGTGTATTTTACATTGTTATTTTGTCATTACACTGGTTCTTTGATATCTGATTACCTAAGTCTGCATATACAGGGGCTGTGGTTAGGTGCTTTGAACCACCATATGTTCTGCTGATATTAATTATCTTACTCTAGTACATTAGGTTGACTTTGACCCCCCCCCCCCCCCTTATGTTTTATCACCCTATTCATTACGGGCTTTGTACTGTACGTATTTGGTTCCCCTCCCCCATTTTTTCTTGTGTTTTTTTCACTATAGTATGTGGTAGATCTCAGGGACCGGTTAGAAAGGCTTATGGGGTTGGCACAGGCTAATCTCAGGGAGGCTCAGACCAAGCAGAAAGCTTGGTATGGACAAAATGCCCATAGCAGATCATTCATCCCAGGACAGCAGGTACTTGCTCTGAAGCCCACTCGGCAGAACAAATTAATGACTGTCTGGTCTGGATCATACACGGTTCTCAGGAAGATGAAGGAGTGCAACTATGTTGTATAGTTAGATGGGGAGAAAAGTAGAAATAGGACTTATCATATTAATATGCTTAAGGAGTATTTTTTACAAAGTGTGGCATCAGTTCTGGCTATTTGTAGCCCACCAATGGGGGACCCGGCGAGCAATGCTCTGCCTAACCTCCTAGGGGAATCTAGGCAGGGGACACCATAGAGCAGGTGGAGATGCGGTCCCAGCTCAGTGTACAGCAGAGAGCTCAGACAAAGGCTATGTTAGAGCAGCATATGGTTCTGTTTATGGACAAGCCGGACAGAACACATATTACTGACCATCCAGTGGATACTGGGGAACAGAGACCTCTGCATAAGCATTCCTATTGTGTATCAGCAGAGGTGAAGGGCAGTATAAAGAGGGAGGTAGAGAAGATGCTAGCCCTAGGGGTAACTAGATTGTCTCAGAGCCCATGGGCTTGACTGGTAGTCAGAGTAGGAGGCTACACATATCCATACTACAGGCATGAATAATTTCCACCAAGATTAAATGCGACGTCTGGTACCTACAGCTCTGCTGAATATGCTGTCTGACATTAGAGCTACATTGTGGTAGAAATAGGTGTGTATGTATCTGACTGAGCTGTGTCAGACACGCTCCCCTGGTTCTTATATTCCAGCAGTGCTTCAGTCTGTCTCAGAGGGACAGGAACAGAGTTAGGAGTGGTGCATGTGTCAGCTCTGTGAGAGAGCTTGTGCAGTAGCTGAAACAATCATACAGATTTCTCCTGTGACAAGTACTGTAAGGAGCAGAAGATCACGGCTCATGCTCCTCAATTCCTAGCTCCTATAGGCCTGTCTCTTAACCCCATCCCCACTAATGGACTGCCACTTAACCCCTTCCCCATGATGCTCTCCACCCTGGTACTGCTCTTAACCCATTGTGTCTGTCACTCTGTGTTTCTGTTTGTCTGGTCCTTGATAAACTCCCTACAACTGCTCCACAAACAATCTACACATCCCCCTCCCCCTCAATCAATAAAACTTGGTAAAAAAAGCATGGATAAAAACCACCAATAAAAAATTATACCATAATTAACAACGGTCCTGCCCCCAATCACCTCAATTTTAACTAATTCTTCAATGCAACCACATCCCTGCTCAACACCTACCTTCCAATCCACAAACTTCTTGTCTGGCACCTAATATGCATAAATGCTGGCCCATCCATGCCTGGCATTAATAGTTTTGTGAGGCCTGGAGTTGAGAATCAGTGCAGTACCTAAATACTTTACAAATTGGAGTGATACATTTTTGGATTGTGCTACACAAGAAAGTGAGTGACTATTGTGAGTTTGACTATTTTAAAAACATTACAATCATGTTTGTATATAAGTGCATTTAAAACAGTCAGCTGTTTCACATGTTTAATATATGTTGTGTGGAGGTTTGACAATGGTGTTGTAGATGTATACCTGCAATCTTGGTAATATTTATTGTAAGACAATATCAACATTCACCAAAAGTTACATTAATTTTCTTTGTTCAATTTGTATTCAATGTTCTCACCCAACCAGTATCCTGTGTCATATCTCCCTGCCTCAAATTCACAGAAGACGGAGTATATACAGTACAGTAGGAATCGAGAAAGGAACCCAGATATTGGACAACCACACTCAGAATTTTTATGTGCGCATCACATATAACCTGCACATTAAGGGAGTGATAGTGTTTCCTGTTATGGAACACCTCCGCCCTTTCATGTGGCAGGGTCAGAGTAACGTGTGCAATCTATTACAGCCATCACATTGGGTAGCCCGGCTATGTTATAAAAGAGAGTCCTGAGTTCCTGCCACTCTGTCGGTCCACTATGAAAATGTATATAATTCATATTGCGTCGATTCAGTGCACAAAGTAACTGTTGAAGGGCCTGAAAAAATTATGGCTGCAAAACCCCGCCTACTATGCCCATAGTTGTCTGAAAACACAGAAGTAAGAAAATTTGATGAGCTCATCATTTTAACAAGGCCAGGGACTGCACGACCTCTGTCTGTCAAGGACTCTAAATCTTCTCTTAATTCAGCATAGAGCTGTAATATTACTGCTGAGCTCAACCTATATCACCTTATAATCTTCTGTTCACTGTCCATCCAACGTGGTCCTGTGTCCTGTTTAATCTCCTACTAAGTACCACCCTCTGAAGCCTCTTATTCATCTCTCTTCTCTCTTTTCTCACTCATCAATATCTCCCTGAGTCTGCGACTCCTCAAATGCAGCTCATACCCCCATGTGAAGCTAAAGACATCTATGTTTGCATTTAGGAAGTGAGTATTTACTTTGGGGGGCTTTAAGTTGCCATCTAATTATGCACAGGACTTTACATCCACCTGGGATTTAACATGACAAGAGGTGATATTTGAAACAGAAACTTCCTATGAATGTATAAAATATGTTGGAGAAAATACATGAGGACCTAAAAAGTGCAGCATAATTGCTTAAATGTAACTAAAATACTTGACTAGAGCTCTTTCATTACTAACTGCATGTTAAGAAAATCAGAATTCCCATATTTTAGTTTTTGACATACAATTTTGCATCTATTGAGCTTATGTCACCACCCTTTACGTGGTGTTCAAAAAACAAAACAAAAAAAAAACAAGTTTTTTAGATGTGAATAGCAGTTGTTGACAGAGCAAGAGTGACAACGCTTCTTTTAAAAAAAGCCATTTACGTGCAATTTGGACATGTGATAATGGCTTACAGAACAGCAAAGTTTACAAATATGCTACTAAAGTGGACTTTAGAAGTGTTAAGTCACATTTTGGACCTAATAGAATAGTCCCCTACGGATCAATACAAACGGTTAACTGCACTTCAGTCTAAATATTATCCATACTTAATAAACTTGCTATTATATTTTTCACTTCTGATACTTCAAATCTTTTGTTTATTAGAAACAAACCACACACATCATAGGAGTTCTTGGTATAGACCATACCTCTTAAATGAAACCAAAATCTACATAACTCTGTACAGAACGTATTCTTTCTTCAAAAGGGATTTATTTTCCTGCAGATTGGCTGTGTTTAATGTGCAGATGGTGCTCTAAGAAATGTCAGTGAAGCTACAGTACTTCAAAAAAGATAGTGAACTCTTAAGTTTCAAGTGTTCATTTAAGTTCCTTTTTGGCAAATTAAGCATGCATCTGCTGTTAGACATCCTTCGTTATACTTCAAAAATGTATTGCTTAGAAGTGAAAAAAGATAACAGCAAAGGTTTATTTGCCTTATGGTGTGTCTTTTATTGCAAAATGTGACTTTTATATAAGGAACTGTATGAAAGTCAGAATCAGGCAACAACCTTCAGATATACATACTGTGTCTTGACATAATAAATAGGTCTTTAGGTCACTAAATGTTTTGTTATACAGAAAGCCTGGAACTTTCAACATATTTTTATATGGTAACATAACATGTTTAGCAGTTTCAATACATTTCCTTAGTGTGTAATTCAATAGACCCTGAAGCGGTCTAAGACATTTGGTCATATCGGTTTTGCCGTGACCAAATCTCTGCCGGCGTTTCACCTCATCCCTGTGACCTCTCTTCCCTAACCATATCCTAAAAATCCATAATCTTAACCCCTAACACTAACTCTACCCGACCAAAAAAACCTTCGCCCCTTACCCTGAAACCACTTACCCTAACCACTTTACCCTAATCCCCTACTCTAATTCTCTACCCTAAAAAGTTTAACCCCTTACCCTAAACCCTTACCCAAAGGTCCATCTGCAGTTGATTGCCAGTGGAGACTTGGTTGCGGTGAGACGTCGCGACCAAACGTCTCAGTCCGCCCTGAAGTGCCTAATTGCACTGCAATCGTTTGAATAGCCGCATTCAAGTCAATGAGCCTTTTCGGCCAGCACAGTGTAATTGGCCACTTCAGCGTATATTGAATTAGCCTCACAGCAGTACATTTTTAAATTAGAAATGAAAATGATCAACAACTATACTCCATTTTAGTCAGGACTCGGCATTCGTATACACAGAATTTAATGTGTTTTGGCATAATTACAGTATTGCAACACAAATTATTAAGATTAGAGTTTTTAAGTGACTGCATTGTCAAAGAGAAAATGAAGAATATGTTAAACATTGAATAATATCACCATGTGTTTTAACCAGCAATTAGTTACTTGTATCACCTTCAAATGAAATATATTCACTGTAGCTTGTTGCATGTGGATTTTCCTGTCATAGAACTGTACTGTAGTAAAAGTAAATTGTGAGCAAAATCACTTTTGCAATGTTAATGTTAATGTAGCCAGGTAACCTGATGGGTATTATTCTGCTCTTGGGCTGGCAGTAAACCCTGGTACAATCAGGTTGCCAGTAGTTGGTATGAGTTTTCCCCCTTCCCTTTGGTACTGCACTTGAGTGACAGCAGAGGGTGGTACATCCTATTTTAGCTGGGACAACGTGGTGTCCGCCTCCTGGCTGTACTTAAGGGCAGGACTGCCCTAAAGTTAGTAGTGTCCTTCCCCATCTGAGGAAGGCAGGTCACACAACTGGGAGCCTGAGATTGGGGCCTTCCCTCGTGCTCTTCCCTCCAGGGGAAAGTGAGTGTGGACCCTACCTCTGCCTCTGCTAGGGAGATGAGGAAGAGCTAGGATGGCTGCGGGTGCCCTTCGCCTGCAGTGACAGTCCAGGGACCATCATTCAGTGAGAGCTGAGAGTATTGCATCGGGCAGAAGCCTGCCGTGTAACTGGACTGTATAGAAGACAATAAACCATTCCTGTTGTTATATACCTCCTGCCTGGTGTGTGACCTTACTGGGGGGAAAGGTAATAAGTTCTAATGTGGGAGAAGACTTTCAGCTCCTGGAGCCTACGGCAGATGGAGGCGCTGCAATACTAAAGAGATATGTGGGGTATGAACCCCAGGTGCCTCGTCCTGTGTCCCCACTACCATCGGTGGATGACTCAGCCCTCCTGTTACCAGCAGGCATATGCACCACACAAAGGAAAAAACACTCCAACGCACAGCCAAAATAGAGTGGGTCCCAGACAAAAATAGTAAAATAGAATCTTTATTGGTCATATTAAAAAAACAGAGGTAATACCCTCCTACGCGTTTCGTACCCACTGGTACTTTATCAAGTAATATATTGATATTGATAAAGTACCAATGGGTACGAAACGCGTAGGAGGGTACTTACCTCGGTTTTTTTAATATGGACCAATAAAGATTCTATTTTACTATTTTTGTCTGGGACCCACTCTATTTTGGCTGTGCGTTGGAGTGTTTTTTCCTTTGGATTTCTACTCATTCTCCTGGTTGCACGCATACAAGATACACTGGACTGGGGCAACAATATTTGAGTACATTATTGCAATTTATGTGAGTCTAGGACTCTCCCAATGAGGTTTTCGGTCTGAGTTTACTATTCTCAGCCTTCAGCCTTCAGGCACAGAGGTATCCTGTTATCGACTTTGTAGCCACCAAAGTGCTATGGTTATTGTTTATATACCTCACTAGCCCCAGTAGCTTATCCTTTGCATCCCTAAAAGGACTTATACTATTGAATTGTCTTTTTAAGACTGGAAGCAAATGTTGGCGCTCATATCACTAACTTGCTCTATATGCACCACACACCCTGTAATGGCCCCTATCTGCGACCGGGTGGGGAAAACACTGTTACATTACATTTAAAAAGGAAATTATGCATTGGGTAATTAGACAATGTCTGAAAGAATATTCATTTAAAAAAGTAAATGTGATACAATTATGTCACTTCATTAAATTGAATTTCCTCGATATTCGGCAAGTCTTTGTAAATAGTATCAAATAAGGGGAAATAATACATTTATTCCTGCCTCCAATAAAGGCAATCTCTCTGGATCAACATCTTTTCCATGTTAACATATTTGGTATATCTCTGCATACCTCTCCTTGCGATATATAACTTATTCATAAAGATATCTGTTGTATCTGCCATCACAGTCTCCATGAGTAATTAATTCCACATTTTAACTGCCCCTACTGTAAAAAAAACCCTTTCCCCTGTTGCTCCTTTCCTCCAACCTTAAGGTATGCCCCTGTGCCATTTGTACTGTCCTTAGAAAGAAGAGTTCTCTTGAATGTTCCTTGTATTGACCATTTATATATTAGGACATAGTTATCATATCTCTTCTTTTATGCCTCTTTTATAATATAGACAAATCAAAAATAGCTATCCTTTCCTCATAAGTCAGACCTTCCATCCCCTTTATTCATTTGGTGGCTCTTCTCTGCACTTTTCCCTGTTCCATAATGTATTTTTTTATGGCGTGTGCCCAAAACTGTACTCCATATTCAAGGTGCTGACTTACTAAAGATTTACACTGTGGCAAAAGTATGCTTTCTTCCCTTCCATCTATACTCCATGTCATGCAAGATAAGATCTAATGTGTCTTTATAGAAACTGCCTGATATTAAGCACTATTGACAATCCTGCTGTGTGTAAGCACTCCTAAAACCTTTTCCATCAATGATTCACCTAATTTTGTACTATTTAATTTGTAATTAGTCTGTTTATGCTTGTCTCCCAAATGCATAACCTTACATTTATATGTATTAAACATCATCTGCCAATTACCTGTCCAAGTTTCCTGTTAATCTAAGCCCTTCTCTAGAGAAATTACATCCTGCTTTGATTTTACTACCTTACATTATTTAGGGCCTCATGCAGAGAGCATCGAATTTAAAAATTGGAGAGTTTAATAAAAAGTAGCTTTTTTGGAGAGTTTTATTCTCCATATGCAGAAATGTGCGAATTCTGCAATGTTTGGCATTAATGCGTGTGGCGAGTTAGAATTGGAGAGATGTGTGCTGCAGAAATGTGTTAAAAAAAAATCGCGCATTTTTTTTCCCTTTCCTATAGGCGGCGAGCTCCATGTAATTGCCAACTTTTCTTGGCGAGGCAAATAGTAGAAAATCGCGCCATTTTCTTGGCGCGAACAGCCGCTAGATGCCGTTCGCGGCTCTCTGCATTAGGATATTTTTAAAACTGGCGAGATGTAGGTTCTCGCCAGCCGCGCGGCGAGATTTTGAAAACGAAAAAAAAAAATGGTGCGTTTTCCGTTACTCGCCATTTTCGGCATCTTTCTGCGCGACTTTCCCCAAAAAATGGCGAGTTTTGAAATAGCGCTGCTCTCTGCATGAGGCCCTTAGTGTCATTAGCTAAAATGGAGACTTTACTCTCTATGCCAAACTCAAGGTCATTAATAAACAAATAAGAAAGTAGTCGCCCCAGGATTGAACTACGAGGTATTCCAATTACAACATTAGTTTAATCTGAAAAGGTTCCATTTATGACAACTCCCTGTTGTCTGTCCTTCAACCAGTTTTAAATCCAGGTGCAAATATTTTTACTGAGTCCAATTTCCTTTATTTTGTACACTAACCTCTTGTGTGTCACTGTATAAAAAAACCTCTGTAAAATCTAAGTAGGTCACATCAACTGCATTACCCTGTCTAAATTCCTTCTTACCGACTCAAATAAACTATTAAGGTTAGTTTGGCATGACCTAGCCTTCATAAATCCATGTTGACTTTTACTAATCATTTTGTTATCCATTAGGTGTTCCTGAATATTATCCCTTACTAGATCTTTAAGTAGTTTCACCACTGTTGATATTAGGCTTGCAGGTCTGCATTTACCTGGTTGGTGATTTAGCTTCCTTTTTAAATATAGGCACCACTTCTGCTTTCCACAAATCTTGTGTAGCGGGGTACCCCCAGGCTACTATTCTACCCTAAGGGCTGGCAGTAAACGCTAGTACTATCAGGTTGCCAGTAGTTGGTATGGGGTTTTCCCCTTCTCCTTTGGTACTGCACTTGAGTTACAGCAAAGGGTGGTACATCCTGTTGTAGCTAGGACAATAGGGTGCCCACCTTCTGGCTGTACTTAAGGGCAGAACCACCCTAAAGTTAGAGTTTGTTCCTTCCCTCTGAGGAAGGCAGGTCACACAATTGGGAGCCTGAGATTGGGGCCTAAGCATGTGCTCTTCCCTCCGGGGATAGGAGTGTGGACCATACCTCTGCCTCCGCTAGGGAGGTGGGGAAGAGCTAGGATGGCTGCGGGTGCCCTTGGCCTGTAGTGGCGGTCCAGGGACCATCATCCAGTGAATACTGACAGACTGTATCCGGCAGAAGACTGCTGTGTAACTGTTACTGCAGAGTGTAGTAATAAACCAGTTCCTGTTTGCAATATACCTCCTGCCTGGTGCGTGAACGTACTGGGGGGAGAGGTAATAAGTTCTACCGTGGAAGATCACCTTTAGTTCCTGGGGTCCACGGCAGATGGAGGTGCTGCACTGCCAAGGAGATATGTGGGGTATGAACCCCAGAAGCCTGGTCCTGTGCCCCCCCCCAACATCGGCGGATGAGTCAGCCCTCCTGTTGCCAGCAGGTATATGCACCATACACCCTGTAATGGCCCCTATCTATGATTGGGTGGGGGAAACACTGTTACACTTGTAATACTGAGCCTGTGGAATTCGAGTCCTTGAATATTAAATGTAATGGTTTGACTATAACTGAACTTACAGGTGCGCCGACGAGTAGTATAAAATTTGCCTTAAACTTGCCTTGGAAAATCTGGGGCTATCACCAACAAGATCCAGGTACATGCTGGGTACATGCTGCAAATATTTCAGTGACATTTCTGCAGTCAGACTAATGGCTCATCGGATTAACACAGCAGGAGTCCCTGGCAGTCCCATTCAGTGTGAATGGGACTGCCAGGGACTCCCGCTGTTAATCCGATGGGCCATTAGTCTGTCTGCAGAAATGTCACTGAAATGTTGCAGCATGTACCCAGCATGTACCCAGGATGTACCTGGGTCTTGTTGGTGATTGCCCCAGATTTGTTTTAGAATACTCATCCGCACTACAGTAGTTCTTTATTTATTTATTTTATGAACCCTTGGGTGCATGCCATTGAGGCCAGGTGCTTTATTTACCTTAATTTTATTAAGCCACTTTTGCACCTTTTCCTATAATAACTTAAGTTTTTACTAATATGATTGCCCCTTTGCAACTTGTGATACATTCCTTATAATTCGGATATGCTGTCTCCATCCCTTCTGACTTTAAGAATCTAAATGCCTGACACTTTTTTTTTCCAATTCCTCCCCTATCTGTTTATTTCTCTATATTGGGTTACACTTTTTATATTTATTACCAAAGGATATACACTGATAAATGTACTTATCTGGTAAAGTTTTAAAGACTGACCATTTTTCTCCTATAATTTTTCCTGCAAGAACTTCATTCCAATTTATTCCTTGTAGATTCTTTCTTGAATATCTTTTATAACTTATACATTGCTCGATATTTCTAAGTCCATTAATGCTATTCTCCTGGTCGGTTCCCCAATATTTTGGGTCATGCAATTGTGTTTTATTACACCCAAAAACCTGTTTCCTTTAGTTGTACAAAAAGAGAACAAGTCAATGGATTCAGAAAGCTTCCACCAAGGATATTAGGTTATTAACATAACCATTTTACCAGTCACTATTAACAAGTGTTATTCCAGGTGACTGAGAAGCAAAAACGTAGTCTCCTTCATAAAAGTGGAACAAGGTTAAAGGCAGGTAACTACAGGCCAGGGAGGTTGATGTCGGTAGAGGGGAAATCAATACAAACCCTGTTCAAATAAATCATTGTTAAATATATACAGTAAAGTCCTGCAACTTACACGATCCCAGGCAGCATCGATTTAGTGAGGGGGGGAGATAATGTCAAACAAATGTACAGTAATAGATATTTTTGGACTGGATACCTAAGGTAATAGATTAGGGTGGAGAAGTAGATGTAGCTTATCTTGATTTTAGTAAGGGCTTTGACACTCTCCGACATAGAAGACTGATAAACAAGTTGCAATGTTTGGGATTGGATTGTAAGGTAGTTAAATGTATAAGACATTGGTTTAAGGATAGATGACAGACAGTTGTTGTAAACAGATAATATATATAGTGTAATACCTCAGGAATCTTTACTGGGACCATTGTTCTTAACTATATTATTGATGTTACAAATGGTCTGTATGGGATATACAGACTTAATGGCAGAATACAGAATTAATGGCACTATAAATCAACTATTATTGAGGATGTGGACCTGAGATTCATTATTTCAGCTGATGTAAAGTAGGCAAGAAATGTACTGTACTGTATGTATGTATTTATGTATGTATGTATGTCTTTATTTATATAGCGACATTAAAGTACATACAGTAGCGCTTCACAGCAGAACTACACATGATAATAATATAGATTAAAAATAATATAAATAACACATTAAGGGGAGAAGTGCTTCAGACATAACAGTAATATTTTGGAAAGAGAGTCCCTGCTCCAAAGAGCTTACAATCGAATTGGTTGGTAGGAAGGACCTACACAGACAATAGGAGGGCATTCTGGTAAGTGCGTCTGCAAGGGGCCAAGGTTTATGTATATGGTGTAAAACTATCACTCATAGAGCTACAACGCAATGGGGAAAGCCAACAAGATGCTTGCTTTAATAAGGAGTGATATTGACATTAGAAAACCCTTACCTAGAGTACTACTGTTCAGTTCTGGAGACCATACCTTTATCTCAAGAAGGACATAAATAAATTAGAGATTGTGCAAGGAAGGGCTACTAAAATGATGCATGGTCTACGCCAGGGGTGCGCAAAGTTTCTGAGAAGCGCCCCACTGCCTGGCAACCCCAGCGCTCATGCCCCCTGTCCTAGGACCTGGTGTCAAATGACGCCACAGGTCATGTGATGTTACGTGACCCTGCAGTGTCATTTGACGTGAATTGACATGGCGACGTATCACATCACATGACCCTGCAGCGTCATTTGACGCCACATTGCCATGGCAACGCATCGCCGAAGAGCCGGCTGAGAGCAGAGAAGAGAAGTTACATCAGGGATGAAAGTGCCTGTTGCGCCGAAACGTTGGATGCTGTTATGACTTCAAGTCATTCATTGACACTTTTTGTTACTTTTTGACTGCTTCATCTTTACTAAATTTTTTCATGTTATTCTACCTCCTGACCTGCGTTTTTTCTGTCTTGTTGTTTCCTTTTGAAATTTTCAGACCCCATGTAGAAGCATCCCAAGTTACTGGACCTGATTCTCTTATTTTTCCGTTATACAGATAGGAAAATGGGCAGACTAGGTGGGTGAATTAGTTCTTATCTCCTAACAAATTCTATGTTTTTATTGCGCTGTCATGATATATATTACCCTCTAAATCTATTTTTCTTTCAAAGAATGTGGAATTGCAATGATGTAAATACAGAAGCACAGACTTAGTAATACTTACAGTCCTCGGCACTGCGGACAAACAAGCAAAAGTCAGCGGCACCAGAGTCCATGCTTCTGAATGAGACCCATGCAGTTTTAATCCTTCGGGCCACGACCGCCCGTGGCAATGGAACCAAGGACACTAAGCTTTGCTACAGTACATCTGTAGTTGTACTCTAGATTTTCAAATAAAAAAGTGGTGGTGCTCCTTAACCCTGTCACACATTACTGTCACACATTAGTTTGCTCCACATTCAATGTAGTAATTATAATTCTATGAGTTTTATCTGATCTGCAGAGGCAAAGAGTTAAACAGCACTTCCATATATTGATTTGATATTTCTAATTCACAATATGTTGTCCGTTACAAGGTTTACAATATGCTAGTGTCGTTTTATTTCACCCATTATGTCAAATATCTGCCATTTTAACATTGCTATCCTTAGGCCTCGGGCATGGTCAGCGCTTATGCGCTGACCCGTGCTGAGCCGTGCTGCTGCTCGGCACTGAGCCCCTGCAGCCGCAATGAGAGCGGCTTTAGCAGGGGCTCGCGCACACGTCAGCACGCTTGGGGAAGCGTGTGTCTGACGGAGTTTTGAAATTTCCCCGCTTGCCGGAGCACAGGGCCGGTCACGTGAGCGGTTCGCCCAATGAGGGCAAACCAGCTCCGTGACGTCACTGACCCGCCCCCAGATCCGCCCCCGACACGCCCACGGACGGCGCGCTGTGTAAGGCCAGGGAAAGCAACGCTTTCCCTGAGCCTCAGCGAGCCTCCACACTGCCAGAACAACTATGTCCCAGGCCTTAGATGTGCACTACACCAGAAAAAAATTAATTGGGACTAATATGACAAATAATGTATTTTCTTTTGTTTTCAAAACACGTACAGTATAGCTACAACTACATCTGCTAAACTAAACTAACAGTATAATTTCAGTTTATTTCAGCTCAATGCACAATGAGAATTTTGTATAACAAAATAAAATAAAAACTGACAAATTAAACGTCATGATCTTTTTTTAAAGACCATTTAATGAAGCAAACCTGGTTTCTCATTTTTTTATTATTAATATTTTATCCTTACTGTACTGCACCGACACACTTTATTCGAGCAAATACCCAGTATGTACCTGGCAGATACCTGGAATGCACCGCTCCTCACCTCTGACAAGCCCCGTTGCGTTTGCCTTCCCAGCCTGGGTTCATGCCTGGCTGACGGGCGGCTGATCTGTTAAATGATAATGATTAGGATTTAATAGGCTGCAATGCTTCGCGTGTCTACCAGATGGCATAAATTCATGAATTGTAATGCAGTATATATATATATACTGTGCAGTATTGCAGCCAGCGGGAATAAAATGCTTCAATCCCAGCCTGGAAAATACCTCAATGCACTCGGGCAGAAAACAGTCACAAACCTCAATACACCCGGGTATACCCGAATTCGTGGGACTAGCCGAGCTCGAATAAAGTGTGTCGCCAGTGTACCTAAACCATCTTATTGGTGGTTCCTCAGTTTCCCTGATAGATCTGTAGTTTTTGTGTGGCTGCCGAGTTTACCGATAAAAAAAACCCTTCTCTATTGCTGTCAGAGTCCTGACCCCACTGCCTACATTGTTTCACCAGTTTGCCCGATAGACATTGGTCAACCCTCGCCTGTGTGAATCCTGAACCAGGGGGTCCCGGATGTCAGAACCACCAATGATCTGCAGGTTCTGATAAGATTTTTTTTAAATGAGCTGAGATTGTTGCTTTAATTATAGACGCATATTCCTACTGCATATAAAGTATTTTTGGATTACATTTCTCTGTAGCTTTTTTTTAAATATAAAATTTGAAATGGAAGATACATATTGTACTGCACATCATTTAGAATTGGATCCCAGTGCTTTTATGAGGAGCACCTAGAAAGTAGGTTAGATTTGTGTTGCTAGGAAACAGAAACTGAACCTAGCAACGGCTGCTGAAGAGAAAATAAAATGAACACTTAATGTTAGATGTGGAGCTATATGTCAAATATTTCAGTCTCACAGTTATTTTTACCACAGTTTATAACATTCCTGTGTAATTGCACAATGTGCTGAGCCTAATGTGTGCATCAGATTGACAGAGCATTAATATAATCACTTGAGTAATCAGAATAAATACACTTAAAATGTAGATGACACTACATTTATTTCAGTGAAAATAGTTAAATGACATTATTTCAAGTATGTCTTTATATCAGGTAATATAATGTGTGGCACACTGACACCATTGCGTGGTAAGGCTATTTATCAATGTCTTCCCAGATGCAAAACAAGTGCTGAAAATAGCATGCAGCACCAGGTTTACTGAGAACAAAAAACCCTTCAAAAGCAATAGGATTTCTTTTTCTATGATAATTATCAAGTTGCTTTTCAGCCCCTGTTATCCTAGTTTTGCAGCTAAGAGGCTTTGAATCAAAACCTCACTGTGTCTAAACCATTTTCTATGGGTTTATTACTGTATGTATACAGTAGGCGTAGCATGAGTGAGTTACATGTGCCAGACAACGGTCACTTCCCCTTTAATAAATGATAAAGCAGTGAGATTCCATTGCTGCTGCTTTTTCTTAGCTGAATTGTGGCTCTGGGAACCCTGAGCCACGCTACATCTGTACCTGATATTGTATTATTTAAAAAAACAATCCCAGAAGAGTCATGCCTTAGTACATTAGAATGAGGAGCAGTAATGAATAACTATTCTGAAGGGAGTGATACAGTACACGGAGAAAAACAACCAACTGAAGAAAATGGACAACAACATAAAATACACAGCTGAATAAAGTAACCGTCATACAGATGTAACAGGCTTCACTGTTTCCTTTTGAGAATCCTACAGAAACTCTGTCATTATCGGTGTTATAGAATGTGTAGAAAGGGTTAGAATGAAGTTTGCAATATCTGTAACTGGAAAAAGCTACTTAATTATAAAAAAATATCTGCACGTCAACTGAGTGGTTTTAATAACCTTTTTTTCTAACACAGCTTCATGGTCACATTGGGCCATATTAACTAAGAGGTGGTAACCTTTCCAGAGTGCTATATCCAAAATCTTTTCTGCATTAAGAAAGAAAAAAAAGAAAGAAAACACAAACTAGCATCAATATATAAAAAAAATTCATAGCATATATACTATTGTAACGCGTAGCTCACCACAAACGAAGCGCGACTGCAGTGCTGAGGTAGGGAATTGAGTAACTCCAACCCATGGCCATGCGGGCGCGCCTAGAATAGAGATTGGTCGTGCAAGCCAGGTCAGGATTATAGACATGAGAGTAGTAGAGGGTACTTGCCAGATCAGGATTGGAGAGTAGCGGATCGTCGGGGTATGTAGCCAAGTTCAGGATTGGAGAGTATCGTATCGTCGGAGTACGTAGCCAGGTTCAGGATTGGAGAGTAGTGGATCGTCAGGGTTTGTAGCCAGGTTCATAATTGGAGACTGGAGGGAGATAGGTAGAAATCCGGATTAGGAGTAGAGAGGTGCAGAGTCCAAGGTATGTAGCAGGGTCAGGCAGCGGCAGGATCAACAGGCAAGGCATTAAAGGCTAGGCAGGAGATACAGGAACAGGATGTAGCAAGGCACGGCGTCACACAAGACTATGTTCAGCAATGAGAGTCGGGAGCAAGAGGGTGTATAAAGGGAGATACTCCAATGAAGAGCCAGGGCGGAACCAGAAAACCGAATCCTATAGGCTGCTGGTGCACACAGGTGTGCTCTATGATGCAGCCTGATCAGGAAATGGAGGCTGGGTCGAGCGCGCGCCAACCCGCATGCGTCACTAAGGTCGGGGGAAAAGACCGGAGCACAAGTCACTCCCACGCCGGTCCTGTCCATCACCAGAATGGGGTTGGAGACTGGGGCGTGAGTCAGAGGGGAGGCTGGATGAGCGCATATAATATGTACTGGCACTTGAGACTGGAAAAAGCCTAATAATTACAGAAATAATTTATATGTTGTGAGACTATATCTTCTTACCCAATAAAGCAAGTGAACAGCATAATCCATAAAGATGAAAACTACTTCAAAAGAATGATGAGAAAATCAAAGATAAAAGAATTTATCCGAAAGGGGAAGAAACGTGATCAAATTACTGAAATAAATTTTAACCCATACAATATCCTAATGCGTAGCTGTGTGCTGCGCAATACATTTTTTTGAACATTAAAAATTAGCCTTTAATAATGACTAGAGAGGAGTAATGTAACCATACTTAAAACAGGAACATTATAGAAGTATTAGCCAGGGCTTCTTAATAACGCCAACAAGGACTGGAGATGAATTCCAAAAAGAGAACTATGAGAAATATAAAGTGTATGGGGGATGTACAGATGCAGTTGAAAGTTGTTTGTCCACTGCCTTCTTGCGACTTTCCCGCGGCAGACCAATTGCCTGTCAGGATTAACACAGTCTACCGGGCTGCACCAGTCTGGAAGAGCTGCGCAGTGTGCAGACATTGTTGGTCCCTCTCCCAACACAGCTCTAACAGGTGATCGCAATGTTTTTCTTTTTTAAATTAATGCAGTTCAGCTTCGAAGACCCTCTGCTTCAATACTATGAAATAAAAAATTATATTAAAAGTAGCTTCATTACCTTCATGGCTAGCAGTTAAGGTAATGAAAGGTTTAAACCCAAACACCTGGTTTGTTAAGGGGGTGAGTGAAGGGGGTATTTTCCCCGGGGAAGGTGGTTAGGCCTCCCGGGAGAGTTATGGAGGGGTTAGAACCGCTAAGGTAATTAAGGGGTTAACCCCTCCTGCCACCCACCCTGGGGTAACTACCCACAACAATGCCCCCCCATCCCCCACAGAATGGGCAAATGCCCTAGTAGCTGCATTAATTTCAGCCCCAGGGACCCCTGCTCTCAGAAAGACTGGTGCAGCCCGGTAGCATTAGTACTGGGGGAGTCCCATTCAGGAGAAGGTACCACTGCTGTGTTAATCCTAAATGGGAAATTTCCCCCTGCTCTGCACTTCGCTGTTATCACTCCTTGTTTGGTCCACGGTTCACCAGCTCATGTGTGGGGCACGGTGGAAATAAAGATGACTGCATCTGTAGATTTTTTTTCCCTACGTTAGAGCACAAATTTATTATAGAACTTTTATACTGTAGGTGTAGCACAGTAAGCAAGTGAACCACACAGGTGTAGGATGGGATATATAAGTAAGAATAGATGATACAAGCACTGCGGATTTTCCAAAAGATTTATTGTGTCAGGACAGCACAACATTTCAAACTTCTACGAGGTATTTTTCAAGTGACTGGCCAGTCACTTAAAAAAGACCTCATAGAAGGTTAAAACGTTGTTCTGTTCTGACACAATAAATCTTTTGGAAAATCCGCAGTGCTTGGATCATCTATTCTTACTTAAGTATAGGATTTTTTAGACGGGTTTCTTGCAAGTATCTTTACTTTATTTATTTTGGTGTGCAGCATTACTACCTATTATTCAGGATGGGATATATACACATACCGAGTACCTTGTGTTGGTAACCTGTTTTTTAAACCTAGCAAGTACATAAAGGCCACATAAAATTATGTCAAGATGCATTAATATTGATTGTCCTATTGCCAATTACATGTTTCAGCAATAATGAAATGAAGGAGAGCAGAATTTAAGAGGGAAAGGCCATTTATAAAAATAATTGGAGTAAAAGTCCCTAACATATCACCCCAAGCGATAGTGTTCCTTTTTCTCACATGTCCACTGTCATCACCATACAGTGGAGGTAACTTGGACTATCTTCAATGACTGCAACCATGTGTAACAAGAACAATGAAAATAAACATGAAATAAAAAATAATAGCAAATAAGAAAAAACTTAAAGAAATCTTCACCTGCAACCATGCACCAGAACCCGCACTCACGTGGGCAGCTAATCACTCGTCATCTGTAGCCTCAGATACTGTAACTTTCTTCACTAACAGTCGCACCCTATTCCATTCTGCCTGGGTCCTCTTTGGCTTGGGTTATTTTTGCAGTGTAGTTTGGTCACCATTTATTGTTATTATTAATTTAAAGAGGAAACCCCAGAGAGAGGAGAAGTGGGAGAAGGAGTGGCTCAGTGAGTAAAGACACTGACTGGCACTGAGTTTGAAGCAGGGAAGACTGGTTCAATTCACGGTGTCGACTCCTTGTTACCTTGGGCAAGTCACTTTATCTCCCTGTGCCTCAGGCACAAAAAACATAGATTGTAAGTTCCACGTGGCAGGTACCTGTGCCTGCAAAATGTCTCTGTAAAGCGCTACGTAAAACAAGCAGCGCTATACAAGAACATGCTATTATTATTATTATTAAATATAATGTAATTGTCCCTTAGTATAATTGTGATAATATCTTCGCTTGGTCAGAGTCAGAGGCGATAGATAAGGTAAGACAAGTAAGCTCTGGTTGTTGTTTGAGGGCACCAATGAGCCTTGCTTTTGTTCCATATTAGTGCATTCACACGACAGCATCGATTGTTGACTACTGAGGAGAAACTCTGGGTTTTATGACTTGGTGCACTCGGTCAATACATAAATCTTCAGTAGTCATGTCTGGGAGTCAAATCTGAAAAAAATAGTAAGGAAATCACTTAGATCATCATCTCCTCTGGGATATTCTTAATCTGCACATTGTTACTTTGGGGTCTGCTCTCTGGGTCCCCTTGCTTGTCTTGTAAAATCACAAAAGAGGCCTCCAAATGTATCCTTCTGTTCCAAATCTTTGTTAGCTGCATTCAGTGCCTTCATTCTGTGCTCTAAGACAGGGGTGCATAAAGTCATAAAGTTTTAGTCCTGCGCCCCCCCTGCCTAGTCTCCCGCCCACTCGCGCCCTCCCTCCATGGCTCCAGCATCAAATTACGCTGCAGGGGGTCACGTGACATTACATTGCCATGGCAATGCAACATCACGTGACCCCAGGTTGTCATGTTGACGTGTCGCTGGATGGTGAGGTAAGTGAGGCCGGAGTGTTTATTTAATTTAAATGCCTTGTGGGAAGTGTGGGGCCTCTGTAACAGACAAGTCCCCCCTGGGGGGCGTACCCCCTACTTTGCGTACCCTGCTCTAAGACATCCATATGCTCTCTTATGGCTGCTATATCTTGTCTCAGCTCTTGCATTGATTTATGCAGTTTGGACCGGAGAGTGAGCTTAAAATCTTTACAGCGGGTCTGGATCTCTTTACTAGAGATTTTGCAGAAATCAGATCCTCTGACTAAAGTTCTCTTCATTAATATCGGCAGAATTAGATTGAGAGCCACCTCGTGGCCAATTTCCTGTTCTTGTTTCCTTTCTTATAAAGAACTGGGAGACCTTAATAGAATCACTCCATTTTTGCTTAGGCTTCTTTCCCTATTATTAGTGCAACTGTTAAACACATTTATATACAATTCAGTATCCCACTTCAGCAGTCATCCTGTTCCACTGTGCGCATGCGCGCCCCTCCTTTCTTTGTTTGTCAAATAAATCACAAGGTCTGAGATAGAGTTACTTCTGCTTCTTATAGATCTGCGCAACATGTAAGAAACAAGATTAACAAGTGTCAGATGTAGGAAGCTGGTGAAAAATTATGCAAATGAATATTTCGTACATTAAAAAATCATTAAAAAGAACATGAACAGTGAGCCTTAAGTATTATCTATTACTACGGAATTGCTTTATTATTTAAAAAAAATCACAACATTTTGAATGAAATGTTACTTTAAGTGAAAATATTTAATAATGAATGTATCCTCTGACAGACTGCTAGCAGCAATTGTTATTGATCTGCTGCTCTTGCCCATTGAGTAACACACAGAGGAAAACAAAGACCCTTCATGTTGAATACAATGGTAATGCAATGATTTTGATATATGCATGCATGAAACCCAACTAGTTTCCATAGAAACTGAAAAGTATGTCAGTTGGATCATTTTGCATAAATAATTATGTGCTGATATAATTCCATGTTTTGATAATCAACCGTTTTATGTTTGATGAATGTACACTAGATATACTACAATACACTTCATATCCCACAATAATTAAAGAAGTGCAGCTTATTAACTGCTCAATAAATACAATGAAATGTAGCTCAAATTAAAAATACAGTAAGAGTGGTTTAACTTTTTTATTTCCATGTTATTGGTCATGTTTTTCCATATTTCTGTTTTAATATTTCATGTTCAGTTAGATTCAATTAATGGCTGCCAGTTTAGCTGTCTTATAGTGAAAGGAAACCACTGTTAAAACTACTGCTAAAGAAGCTGCTACCAGTTTAAAAATAATGAAACTTATTACAACTCAATCCCTTATAACGCTGTGCTTGGAGTTCAAAGAATCACATTGCATTATAAGCGGATCGCATTAGAAATAATGTACAATTGTATGCATTGTACAATAAAGTACTTAAGATACCAATAATAGTGTTGTAAAGTATTCATGAATACGAAAATTGGTAGCCACGCTTGCATCGCGTTATAAGCGGATTCGCGTTGTAACGGATTACGTTATAATGGGGTTGAGCTGTGTTAATAGAAACATAGAATTTGACAGCAGATATATCACTTGATATACCTTGACTGCCCAGTTCCCTATACATATATGTAGCCATGGCTGGGTGCGGCTGCTATTCTACCCTGTACTGACATATCAGTCCTGGTAACAGCAGGCAGTGTTGGGATCAATCATGGGTTTTAACCACTCAGGCAGTACCCTTGAGTGACAGGGGAGGAGGTGGGATTAGGTCTGAGATTGCCCAATCCTGGGTTCAGACTTGGTACCCTCAACCTACTGTACTCAAGGGGGTTGCATCTCAAATTTGTTAGTTGGTCTCTACCATTAAGAGAGACAGGGTGTCACAACCAGGCTGCTGTGTACTGGCAGTCCCAGGTTCCCTTCCCTTTGGGGGAGTGGGTGATTACCTATAACCCGTTGTGTAGGTCCAGGGACCATCTGACGTTTGAGAGACCAGAGCTGTGACTGCATTGGGCAATATTGCCTAAAGACTGTGCTGTACAGAAGATTAAACCTTTTCCTGTTATTATACCTCCTGCCTGGTGTGTAATCTTTCTGGGGGAGAGGAGTCTGTTACCTTCATAAATCTGGAGATGTTACCTTCATACATCTGGAGCCTACAGCAGATGGACGCGCTGAGTACCATGGAGTAAATTTCGGTATGTACCCCAGAAGTCTGTTCTGCAGTCCCCACAAACATCGGTGGACAGCTCAGCCTCTTGTGAACCAACAGTACCTGGTAACAAGCACACACTTTTTTTCACAGTACACTTTTCACCCTTAGTGCTAGCAGCTCTTTCACTTCTAAAATGAGTAATATTTTCAAAGCACGTCTTAATAGGCATTTGGAGATAGATAAGATATTACAATGACCTGATTATATGGAAGATGTTAACGACACGCCTGAGAATCTTAACCTACTGTTTGATCGATTAGAAAAATTATTGATTAGTGAGAATAAACAAATATGGGATTGGAAGCATAGCATTGGAAAAAGATGTGGAATACAAACGCCTACCAAGGGGCCTGTGAATTTTTAAGATGCCTACATTTGCTTTTGATAGCGAACCATTCTTGAAAGACTGGAATCGTGTATTGGACAATTGTTCATTTGAATTAATGAATTGAATTAATCAAGCTGCTAATAACCCACAGGAAGTAGTCCCTAAAGAAAATAGATGATGAGATAATTAATATTAAAGATAGGTTGGAACTATTTAAGGATAATAAAGACTTACCTGTTTTAGAACAGAAGGTTATAGGAAAAGTGAACCAATTAGAAAAATAAATAATTGGTATCAAACAAAATAAGTTTTTTAGAGATAAAAACAATTACAAATCAGGTTGATATAGAAATTGGAAATAAGTTAATAAAGATAGGGCTACATATTCCAGACAGTCCAGCGCACAAAGGGAATATAGACGATCTGACAATATCACTGAACGTCAAGTCCAGATTAATAAGAGTAGCCCACACAGGCGTATGACACCTTCTGTATTAAGTGAAAGGACCCCTGTAGTTTAAAAACCTACTCAACCATATAGAGGTAGATCCCCCTCTGTTATTAACACATTCATATCCCAGAAGCCTATAAATTCGCAACATCAGAATCACTCTATGAGATCTGTGAGATCTAGGAGTAGACATAGATCTCTTTTAAGGCCTAAAGCATCTGTATCTAACAAATCAACAGATTCTTACCATTTGGATTATCAAAATGAACAAATAAGATCTAGAAGCAAGGATAAGGGACACAGCAGTAAAGATTTTACTCATGCCAACAGATACAAGTCACACACAACCAGAAGGGGGCGAACAAGCCCATGGCTCTAAAGAATCCAAACAGACACTCTTTTTTAGATTGGAGACAGACGAGGGACAGACCACCATTGAAAAATCCAGTGGTGGAAAGACAATCAGGAACCAACTTAGGTTCAAATGCAAAGAAACGAAAAACCGTAATAGAGAAAAATGAGGGGGGCGAACACAGAATAGAAAGACATCAAAGACATGTAAGTCAGTAAGCACGAATATTTTCAATATCAGCAAACACGTACTGTCTGAGGCAGAAACAAGAGTTCTAAACAAAGGAGTCTCCTTTGACAAAGTTGAGACATTAGGGGGTCTGGCATAACAACATAACAGCATTTAGGATGAAGCCATTTTGTGTGAATATTTCAATCCACCATCTTGTCTTGTCTCTGTGAGTCTTAATTTCTGTGTTTCATTTCTGTATAAACAAATGTGTGAAGCAGTGAATGGAATGTTTTCGCTCTTAGCTGACTTTATTGATCCTTCCTCATCCAATCAGCGTCAAATTGAAAGTGTAAACAGGCCAAAGGTTGTGAGAACCCGTGAGATAAGCTACAGAGAAACTGGTTCTCATACAATATGCCAGGTGGCAGAATAGGCACATCCCATTTAACCCCATAATGGTTTCTAGCTGACAGGCAGTTATCCAATATTGTTATGTATTACAAAATGACATCGGCTTTAAAATTGTTATGTATTACAAAATGAGGTAATATTAGTGACGCACAAGCCCCCATTGAGGGAGGACACTTTTTAGTATTTAGGGTATAAATATATGGCATACTGTGTTTATTGTTTAGAGAGCTTTTTTTCAAAAGCTGTCTCCGTTGGGCACTTGACTTGAATAAATTCACGTGTTATTCTGTTTCAAAATAACCTCAGACTGTGTTTCTTATTTACGCTTTTCTCAGATGGCGCATTCCGAATAGGGACTCAATATCATAGGAATCGTGCACCCGGATGAATCACTCCTCCATCACTCAAACCTGAGCGCTCATATGAATCAAGGTAAGGCTACCTGCATTTTTAGACAAACAGCCTGATTAAATTGTTTTGAGTGATGCTTGGAGATGATTTTTGAACGGTGTCTTATCTGATGTGACGAGTAAGAATCCCTAGCAGTTTCACGTGAATGTATTATTCTCTGTTCCTGTATTCCTTTTAAAGTGTAAGAGTTGTTACGAGTTGTTAGGGGCTAAAGTGAGAGTCCCGTTAAAAGTTTTGGTGTTTTGGTGATGAAGGTGAGTGTTTGTATGCTTAAAGGGATTGTTTTCAGACCATCCTGGGTTGTGATAAATATTTTTGTTGTCTGAGCAGGACGGGTCCCTGATTGTACATTTGCTCTGTTTTGTCATTTACATACCAAGTGAGTTATTCATGGATATCTGGTTAGAAAGTCTTATCTGTATCCATGTTATAAAAGTATAAGGTTTATCAGGACTGGGTTGGACCCGCTGAAGTGATTCAAGTTTTTCTTTGGTATAGTTATGGTGAGAAAATGTGATTGGGGAACAGTCTTGTGACAGGTCCTTATTTGCATATTTACACTATTCAGAACAATAACATGCCAAAAGAGTTGTATGTAATCCGCTTGCGCTGATTATTGTAACGCTAAATTGTACAGGTCAATTAACAGTTGATTGCTGTTGCCGAAGTATTGTACATTGTCAATTAACATTGGTTATTGTAGCCAAAGAAGTATTGTACAGGTCAATTAAATTTGATTTCTGTAACCGAAGAAGTATTGTACAGGTCAATTAAATTTGATTTCTGTAACAGGGGAATAATGGGAATCCAAAAATTCTCAAAGGGTTGTGTGTCTGCAGACGAAAATAATAAAGAATGAATATAGAGAACGAAAAGAGACAATATAAATATATTTTGTTGGCCAGTGAATGGCACTGTTTGTATTATTATCAACAAATTGCGCAGATGTTTAAATGAAAGAGGGGTCTTTTTCTGTGGGATTGATAAGCTCAGTGAGCACCACCTTGTGTGTTTTTGAATCCCACAGGGAAACATAACTTACGTTAATATGGGTCAAAAGAATTCTGTTGAGGGACAGGAGGGTCCCGCTGCATTAATTTTTACCATTGCCAGGACAGAAGTTAATATAATAACAAGTGAAATAGAAAGTGACTAGGAAAGAAATAGCAAGTGAATTTGCCGATAGATAATCAAGGCATATGATGGTGTTGAGGAAGTAGGTATTGAGGGTTATTTTTATGAAAGGTTTTATGCAGAAGTTGGGATACAATTAGAGACTGTGTATATTGTTTGGAAGGGACAGAAAGTGTTATAAGTGTAAAAAAAGGTGGGACATGTTGCCAGTAATTGCAGAGCAGCCCTAAGAGAGAGAGTAGAAGAAAAAGAATGGAATTTAAAAGGTTTGTTCGTACTGGCCACACGAATAGGTCTTTTAAACCAGAAAATATTATTTTTCCTTCTGTTCTAATGGCAACTAGAAAGAAAATCAGAACAACAGCAGCACAGACCGCGCAAAAAAAAAAAAAAAAAATCCTTTTCTCCAAAAGAATGTGCAAAAGATGCGAAAAGTTAACTCAAAAGCTCCTAAGCATAAAAAATTAGTTTTAAAATCAGGTTATTTATATGAGAAGCTGATTCGCTGTGTAGGAGAGAAGTTTGTGTCTATGTTCTTTGTGTGTCTGTATTGTGGTTTCTTTATTATGTGTAAACCAGTAAAAACATGTCAATTGCATTTCTATAGGATTAGGATATGTTGGAGAGATTTTAAGCTCGCACGTATTGTTTAAATGTTTAAATTATATATGGTGTGTTCATAAGTTGATCTAACCTCAGTTTAGTTCATTGTCCCATTTTTATTTTTAAGACGCCATATGTTTATTTTTAGAGAGGCCATACATTTTTTCGGTTTTATTGCTGTGGAGAGAGCTCCATTTTTAACTTTGAGCTGAAGTTTCAATCCAGTAATTAATATTTAGAAGAAGGAGAAACTGTTTTGTTATCTGCTCTGCACTCTCAAGGTCTTTTTTGGCGAAATGCCCGGGCTGGCAAATTGCCCAAGATAAACAAGTTCTGAAATTTTTCTCTGAGTGTCTTAAAAAAAAAATAACGCTGTCAGTGTGTTCGGCACTGTGCAAAGAGATCATATTATAAGAATATTAGTGTGAAGTCCTACTGTATACAAAGCATTTGACTATTAACTGAATATGTGATGTATTTTATAACTTCTAACCATTTATTTTTCCATAGGTGTTCTATTTTATAATAAGCAGTAGTTACTGTTAAAATCACTGTATAATATATAATTCTAAATCTGCTGATTAAGCAAACAACATCCTAGTTGCTAATTTATTTATTTTATTTGTAGACTGTTTTGCCAGGAAGTGGTGCATTGGGAGTCACCTCTCGTTTTTGGGTGTGTCCTGGTTATAGAGTTAAAGGACAGGTGATACATAGTTGCAAATACAGTTACATAAGTGAGCAGGGTATAAGGCATTTCACATTTTTAGCAGAATAGTTACAATGGAGTGTTTGGGGTGGAGGCCAGACTGGAATTGGCTAGGGGCATTTGTCTTAGTATAGTAATTGTTTAATTGGGAGTAAACACATTTTTTCCATGACTTTGGATAGTATTGTATTGTAGTGTATGACTTTATTTATGTATAGCGTCAAAAATGTTCTCAGCACTTCACAAAGAATACAGTAGAGGGAATTATAATAGAATAGTAAGTGCAGCAAAATCAGACAATAGGAAAAGAAATCCCTGCCCTGAAGAGCTTACAATCTAAGGTTTGAGGGGAATTTACAGACATAGCAGGTGAGGGAATAAGTGCTGTAGATGGCAGTGCTTGGCCACAATGGGTGTGGTAGGAGTGACTGTGTGTGGAATAATAGCCATGAGTGCAGGCTATTGGGATGCTTGATTTGTGGGGCAAGTTTTAAGGTTAGTTAGTATTTTATGAAAAGGTTGATACCATTTGCATCGGAGGAGATGACAGTTAGGCATGAATGAGAGCAAGTGTGTATGGGGAGAAGAGAGATTGGTCTGTAGTTTGAGACAGTGCTTTTGTCCCCACTTTTGAAGATTGGGACAGCTCTGGTAGTTTTCCAGGTCTTAGGGATATGGCCTGCAGAAAGGATAGAGTTGATTATGGAAGCAATTGGTTTGACAATGGATGAGGCCCAAAGTCTTAGGAACTTAGATTCTATTACAGTCAAGTCCCCATTAGCTGCTTAGTTTTAAATGTGAGGAGCATTAATAGGAGATACCTCTGTCTATATGCGGATGTTAAGACAGTAGTAAACACATTGATACAAGAATTTGTTCCTAGGTATAAATTATCTCCTTATGAGACACTTATGGGATGACTTATGACTATCAGTAGTTCAAAGTAACAAATTAAGGACCATCTATTGGTAATAAAACAATTAATAAGTATTGTATGCCTCTAATACATTTTTTGAGTCTCTCTAGGCAAAGTTGAAAGTGCACATTTTCGAGAAGGGGTTAATAGTTAAATATTTCCTACGCAAGCATGCTCTTCATCCCAGATGAAAAGGCCCATACTAACCACCAATACAGCAAGTAAAGTGTCAGAGATTCCTGGATCCACGTGGCTCACATAAAACTCATTCCAGCTCCACCAAAGACCAAAGTCACCTAAAGCACAGCCGCATCAAGTTAACGTTTTGACGAGACATAAACTTTGACCGTTAACCAACGAGGAAAATAAGATACCAGGCAGAGGCCTGATCTTATCAGGAACATTTCATTTTTTCAAAGACTCAAACATTCTATTTTTTCAGAGACTCAATATTCCTGATTTCTATCAGAACATTTCATTTTTGAGAGACTCAATATTTTTATTCTTTTATAGTGTGTATAAGTTAGGTTTTTAAGATGTATGGACCATTGGGTCTGCGAAAGTATAACCCACAGAGAGATGACAGGATTGTCATGATGATGCTCTGCGAAGCTTTGTCAACAATACTCATCTGTCTGTGTTCCTTATACATCGCAGATATCTATCGCCATGGTCAAGGTAACACTACACAAAGCATCTGAGCCACAAACATCACAAAGTCCACTGGTACATCCAGAAACAAACGAGACTTACATTTAACCCCTTGGGAAAGAGATAATACATTTATGGACACATGCAGAACAATATACCAGAAATCTGGTAATAACTAATCTTGCTGGGTATGTGGATATGTGCCTCATAATCAGGAGTCACCTTGGATTGGCATTCCTTATACCCAGGAAGAATTAACTCCTGCAGAAAATTATACACCAAGATTACCAGATATGTTGACTGGACAATTCTCCAAAGAATTTAACAGGGTACCGTTAATGAATAATATTCCAGTGGGAGGTTGTCATATAAGCAGTACAACTGGAAATGTTTCCATAGGTAAAGTCCTCCCTCCCACAAATGACACTTGTTTTGAACTAGACATATATGTAAACAAAGACCGAAGATCAATTTCCTATTGGTACAAATGCATAGATAACAGTACACTGAATCAGACACAATATAGAGCAAAACAAAAAGCAGCAACAAAATACATAGCTGCAAACACATCTTTATCAGTAAATGCAATTTTTCGTGGATGCAGAAACTTTACTCTACCACGTGGAAGTTATTGGCTCTGTGGAAAGTGGGCATATAGAATCTTACCTTGCAATTGGATAGGATCTTGTTATTTAGGGAAAGTGGTCCCTGCATTTACAATCACCAAAGAATTACCTGCAGGGCGTCTCAGAAATAAGAGAAAAACACCAAACACTGCAGGACTGAAAAGTAGTTTATTGAAAGAACAATTCTGGGTTAGTTTAGTTCTAAATGTAGGAGGTGGGTTACTATAGGACAGGCTTAATACATTAACAGATGTGTTAGATGATGTCCTCAATCACACCACTACAGCTATTGCATCACTAAACCAAGAACAGGTTCAGATCAGGCTTATGGCCTTACAAAAAAGAATGGCTTTAGATTACATTTTAGCATCAAAAGAAGGTGTATGTGCCCTAATTAAAGAACAATGTTGTGTTTTCATCCAAGATCAGAGTGGCAAGGTACAACATGAGTTATATAAGATAGAAGAAATTCAAGAAAGACTTAGGAAGGAAGGTGACACAGACTGGGACCCTTTGGGGCTGACTGGATTGGTAGGATCACTAGGAGCGAAATTTTTGAATGCGGTAATGTGTGTGATTGTGATACTCGTTGTCATCTATGTTTGTGTTACGTTTGTCAAAGGCATGATCCACAAATGTGCCACCCCCTCTGCAGACATAATGCCATTGTTTGCAGAACCAATTTACAGCAGTCCCTTGAAGAAAAAAGATGCCAAGTACAGTGTTCTAACTCTGGAAAATAATTTGGATGCAACGCCATAGGAGACTATGACTACATTTGGCAGGCACCCTCGTGCACTATCCTATACCCTCAAGCAGCATTATGAGATGATGAAGCACCCTTGTGCCTCCCAACGTGTTTCTGGACTAAAATCATACCAATAATTCTCAAAAAACAATGTTTTAAAGAATCAGAGGAGGGACTGAAATAGTTGAGACATTAGGGCGTCTGGCATTACAACATAGCAGCATTTAGGATGAAGCCATTTTGTGTGAATATTTCAATCCACCATCTTGTCTTGTCTCTGTGAGTCTTAATTTCTGTGTTTCATTTCTGTATAAACAAATGTGTGAAGCAGAGAATGGAATGTTTTCGCTCTTAGCTGACTTTATTGATCCTTCCTCATCCAATCAGCGTCAAATTGAAAGTGTAAACAGGCCAAAGGTTGTGAGAACCCGTGAGATAAGCTACAGACGAACTGGTTCTCATACAATATGCCAGGTGGCGGAATAGGCACATCCCATTTAACCCCATAATGGTTTCTAGCTGACAGGCAGTTATCCAATATTGTTATGTATTACAAAATGACATCGGCTTTAAAATTGTTATGTATTACAAAATGAGGTAATATTAGTGACGCACAAGCCCCCATTGAGGGAGGACACTTTTTAGTATTTAGGGTATAAATATATGGCATACCGTGTTTATTGTTTAGAGAGCTTTTTTTCAAAAGCTGTCTCCGTTGTGCACTTGACTTGAATAAATTCACGTGTTATTCTGTTTCAAAATAACCTCAGACTGTGTTTCTTATTGACTCTTTTCTCACCTTCACCCCTGTTAATGGTCCAAATAGTTTTCAGTTATACATCGATGTGCACAAATACATTAGGAAAATGGGACTTAAAAAGTATTTTATCAAAGATGGTGTTACGAGCCAAGCCAATCTTAACACTTTACAAGCGCCTAGAACATCCACTTCAGGAAATAGCACTACACCATTTAGGAAACAATCTACTTTCTTTCCGAAACATGTTTATGGCCCTTTTATCAACACATTCACTGAGATGGTAATAGCAGATCTGGAAATGCAAAGGCGAACATTTAAAATTGGAAGAGATAACATGAATATAGCAGAAAAAGCAGCTCTGACAAAATTACAAAAATATTAAACTACAGTATTGTCATCATACAAACTGATAAGGGGGGGGGCGGTTGGTAGTCATGGACAAAGACTATTGCATCTCAGAATCCATGAGGATCCTGGAAGATGCCCCGACATACTAACCCCTCCCCTCTAATCCAATGGTTCATTATCAAAAGGAATTAGCTCAATTTCTACATAATGGGATAGATAGCCAGATCATTTCAAAAAACGAGTGTGAATTTTTGAATACATTGCATCCTAGAATTCCATTATTCTATATAATTCCAAAAATTCACAAATGTATAGAGACCCCCCCTGGTCGTCCAATCATATCCGGCATTCAATCCTTAACATCAAACCTATCCTAATTCATAGGCCATCACCTTCAAAAATATGTAATGTAAAAAAGTTTGGGCCCCATGGCTAGCTCAGACAGACATCCCAGGGGTAGAGCGTGACACAATTTGGCTATAATAGTAATAGATGCGTTCTCCTTGGGTGGAGTGGAAATTATGTTTACAGCTGGATCACCAGTCCCACTCATTATTGACTACTTATACGGTCACATGATCTTCTACGAGGTTCTATAGTATATGAGCCGTCTTAGTAAACTCCTGAAACCACTACATCCTCACCCTATATGCTCCCTTTCCTCCTTCCACCCCCCTCTAAACTACCTCCTCCCTTTTTTTTTTTTTTTTTTTTTTTATATATTATTTATTTATTTTTCCTTGTTTATAACAAATATTATTTTACCATGGATACACATCACTTAAAATAAGATCTTTACCTATGCAGTGGAGTAGGGCTCGAAAAACCACGTGGGCTCATTAAATATGTAATATATGCTACCCTGTTTACCATGTATTGGATATGTTTTTCATGTATATCATGTATTTACACACCAATAAAATACAAGTTATATAAAAAAAAAAAAAATATGTAATCAAGTAACCATCCTATTTGAGTGACATAACCCATGCACTGCAGACCATAGGGGACATCGAATGGCAACCAGAGTACATCTGATTAACAGGGGATGACATCTCTGTATACAGTGATTAATCACTACATGGGTGCCATGCAATATATAAAATATTGGAGGTCGATCCCAATATGTCTTCTGAATTTAGGTAATTTCTCATTTCAAGTATTGAATTTATTTATCCGCATAATTTTTTCAGTTTCAATCAAAATTATTTTTTACAGATATGTGGCACGGCAATGGGTCCCAGGTTCACACCGAGTTATGCCAATTTATTTATGGGAATATGGGAAGACAATAACATCTGGAACAACTGTCCCCTCAGTGCGAACCTGATGCTATGGTGTCACTACATTGATGACATCCAAAACCTACTACAAAGAGGTACAGGCCAATAATTATTTATTGGCCAGTAGTCACCATAGCCCCATGTGGCTTAAGAACATCACTAAGGGCCAGTTGATCTGATTAAAACAGAATAACACCAATAATGAGAATTACAAAGCTCAGCATTGGATCTGAAATCCAATTTTTTGGAGAGAGGATACAGAAACAAAATACTAGATGAGAACATATCACAAGTAGAATGGATAAACAGGCAAGATCTGCTTAAATACAACAAAAAGAGAATAATATCTCTGAGAATGTACCATTTATAACTCAAGTTAACATGATGGCACCAGGTGTACGTAAAATCTTTAAAAAAAAAAACACTGGCCAATACTTATGAAGGATAAAGATTTAGTCCAGATCCTTCCAAAGACACCAAAAGTTATATTTAAGAAAGCAGTTGCCCAATATCACAAAAAGGTCCAATATGTTTTTCTAGTGATAAGGGTTTCACCTGTTGCACTAGATGCATGGCCTGCAGATATAGTATTAGTAGTATGGTTTTCAAATCAAATGTCACGTCCCGCACATATAAAATAAAAACACAAATCCGATGTTCCAGCACATATGCCATCTATTTGCTGGAATGCTCCTGTGGTCTGCAGTATGTGGGGATGACAACTAGGCCCATCAAACTGAGGTTATATGAACATATACATAATATCAAAAGAGGTCTCATTACTCATAATGTATTCCACCATTTCACATTACACCATAATCAAGATCCCCAGGACTTAAATGTGTGGCAATAGAAGCTCCGATCTGTCACTGAAGAGGTGGTGATAAAACAAAACAGCTGGCCAAGAGAGAACTTTACTGGATTTATGAGTTATAAACATTGGTCTCTCAGGGATTGAAAAAATAGGCAAAAGCGCTCTAATGCAGGTATAACAAGATAAATAAGCCAAACCACTCACCAAGGTATAAAAAATGAGTAATGATATAGTACTTAATAAGCAATAGTATGGGTACTATCCTCCTGAAGACAGGTGGTAGATGGTACAAGCCCACTCACCCTCAGTCTCATTGGCAGGTTCCCCTGAACATAAGCAATACTCACAATCCTAGGAGTGGTAGGCAGGCTGTCCAGCTTCAGATATGCAGTATAACAGGAAAGTATGGAGGACAAAAGTGCACTAGCAAAAACGCGTTGGATGGGTCTTTTGTCACATTAAAGTGCCCTTTTAATTTATTTTGATTCTGGGTCCTTCCTGCTCCATTTTTTCTAGTGCGCTTTTGTCCTCCATACTTTCCTGTCTCTCAGGGATTGAATGTTGATTTCAGTATAATTCCTTTTTTGGGTGTGACAGCATGTCCGACTGGTGAATTGTGTAACACATTTAAGATTATGCCATTGAGTTCCAAGCCAGATATGGCCGCAAGTTTAAGTTCCTTCCCTGGGTTTTCATATTTTTGCTTTTTTTTTATATTCCGTTTCTTTGCATTGTTGTTGTCTGGCCACTTTGTGATTATCGTTATGTATGGTGTCCTTGCCCTAGTTAAGATAATATTATAATAGCAGTAACCTAGGGCTCAGGAGATCCCGATATGGGACCAGTCTATATTCCAAAGTAGGGAAGAAGTCCAAGGTTTGGAAGCAGTGCACAGCTGCAAAAACGGGGCCAGCACCAGTACTGATGGGGTTAAAAATTATTTATTGAACAACATAGTAACGGGGACAGAGACACACTCTGAGGCGTTTCAGGCAAACGCCCTTTTTCAAAGAGTTATTCGCGTCTGATCAGACTCTCTGTCTTATAGAGAATCCCACGTCTCCAAATGCTGACGTCGCAGTGTAAATTTGGCGCGAGAAACATATGGGGTAATCCTATTGGTGGAGCCCTCCTCCAATCCACTATCTAGAATGGAAGGTGCGCCCCGTGTGGACGCACCATACCGAACAGACTATAGAGAGCAGATGTGATACAATTCCAAACAACATTGAAACAAAAAGACATGAAGTAAAAACAGTAACTTTAAATAAGAAACAAAGTAATATAAACTAGCGAATTAAGTTCCCTATATGGATCAAAGACATAGAAGAGATAAATAAGTGACTAAAGTTATGTATAAAAATCAATACATTTTAAATAAACATTATATATATATATAAAGAACTATAAATATATATATATATATATAAAATAAACATAAAGTCTATGACGTCTATATATCAGACGGGGAGACTTGCCAACAAACAGTCTCTTTTTCTACTGATGATGACACCGAGAGATGCCGGGATCATACAGATTAGGAAAATTGACATCAAAAGCACCAGGGAGAAGCGTCTACGTCATATGATCTAAGAAGCCTAAAAGCTTCAAAAAACCAACAAAAAGGACAAGGCGCTCGAACAAAAGAAGGGGTGCTAAAGAAAAGAATAGTAGATCTATGATATCCAACAATAATGTTTTGAACATTTCAGGTGTAGAACTTGCTGATGGTGAAATGGCCGTTTTGAATAAGGACCTTAATTTTGCCCTTATGGATAATTTCAATTTGTTTAATACGGTCATTGACCTTCAGAAATATTCCAGGAAATTATCACTTAAAAAGTTCTTCTCCTCTAAGCACAAAACTATTCCTGACTCTCCTCCATCGGACGACATCTCAGATCCCTGCCATGCGATTGATGATACTCGGGAAGATAGGTTATCCTTTAAGGAATATGGTGTACTCCAGGTTATGATAGATTTATCTGTTGATGAGAAAGCTAAAGACCTAGTTGATACGGAGGAACAATTCTTTTTTCTTAGGGGGAGTAAACATACTGAGTTTAAAAACAAATCTATTTTTTTGTCCATCCTTCTCTAAAGGTCCACATTTGGAAACTTATGAGAAACTAGTGGAGAAGGATTTACAAAGTTTAGCTAAGAGTTTTTCCTTTTCTGCCTCTCCTTCTGACAATATTTCAAAGGAGGAAACATTACATTTAAACACACTTAAAAAGAGATCCGGAGGCGCATGCGCGACGTTGGAGTGAATGGAGACCTGATTTCAGTGCTCCTCTCCCACCAGCGCTATTAAAGTAATTATAAGCGGCAGAAACGTGAATCAACCTGATCGCTACACGGCACAACACTCAGAAACATCCAGAGATGCCGATTAGCAAATCAGCTCAGACCAAAAGCCAACTGGTCACCACTTATTTTAAGAAAAGCGGAGTGCCCCCAGCCGAAAGTACGGAGATCCCCGCGCAGACATCAGACAAGGTCCCCGATATGGATCCTCTCACAGAGGAGGAGGGGGATGAAGAGACAGTCCGGCGCAAAGACCTAAAAGTATTCTGTGCAGAAATGAAGAAGTTCTTCAAGACAGAACTTTGGGCACTTAGGAAGGACCTAGATGCTCTCGGGAGCGGACAGACTCCACTGAAACAAAAAAGAATGAAACAACTACTGCCCTAGCTCAAACACACGACCAAGTCACTGCTTTGAACGACAGAGTCAGGTTCTTAGAGGACAAGGTGGAGGAAGCTGAAAACCGCGACAGGCGGTGCAACATCAGGCTGCGGGGGGTCCCTGAAAATTTAAATGATCCTGAGGACTTTACCAATAGGTGGCTGGAACACCTTTTTCCAGATAAGCCAGACTCTGAGATATTGCTGGACCGCTGCCATAGAGCTCTGCGCGGGAAACCTTAGAGTGGTGATCCCCCCAGAGATATAGTAGACACGATTCCACATTTCCGCACCAAAGAGGAGGTGTGCAGGATTGCCCGTGAAGCTAAGACCCTGGAGTTCGAGGGGGTCAAGCTCCAGATATATCAGGACTTGGCCCCTGCTACCCTGAACAAAAGAAAGGCTCTGGCTCCTATTACAAAAGTTCTCAGAGAGCACAGCATCAGATACAGATGGCTGTTTCCTTGTGCCCTCCTTTCAATTAAAAATGGTGTTGCATACACTCTAAAAAATCTGGAAGATGGAGAGGGCTTCCTCGCCAAACTCGGGGTCACTGGAGCCATTCATAGTCCAGCACACCCCCCATCCGCTAACACCCCACTGCCTCCTGGAACAAAGCAGGGGCCATCCACGCTAAACAGCAGGCAACGCTGGAGGCTTCAGACTCCAACTGACCACACACACCACAAGTCCACAACCTTCCAGATCTCCCGGAGTGAATCCCTGTCCAAACCTGCTGTCTCACCAGTGCCAGATATCGCCTAGACTTACCCCTCATGCAAGTTGTCAGCTTTAGCCCGGAGCGGATCCATATGCTGATATGCTGATTTTGAGCGGCAGCCATCTTGATCCGGATCCTCCTCTGAGCGGAGCGGGAACCTCAATGGTTTTGGCGCGAAGGAGCAATGACGTCATCTGCAAGCTCCGTCTTCACGCGAGATCTCGGCCGCAAACTGATGACGTCAGAGCAGCCGAGACCCCATTGCAGGAGACAGTTTCTCCATTGCCCTGAATGGTATGAGAGGAGGAGAGGGAGACTCGGCCCCTCTCCCTACTCTCGGGTCTCGGCCCACTCACCTGGAGCAACTGGAGGGAGTCTATGTATCCTACCACCCCCCGTTGAACTCACCACCTTTGCCCTTGCCCCCGACGCAATACCCAATAAACATTAATAAAGATTAACTCCTTATTAAGCGCTGCCCCACATAGGGTGACACAGGGTTTAGGAATCACACAAGAGATGAGTTATTCCCATACAATCCCATATAGCTGAGAAGCTTAGAATTTCGTTAAATAAAGTTAAAGGGTTAAAGGTACAAACTCAAAACATACTCACATTGTATATATCCACTGTAAGGGGTGCATCCTCCATAATTAGGTAGAGTCAAGTTTAACAGACTTATTTAAATTAAATATTTAATTTCAGTATTTATTATTCTTTTATGATACATAGGCACCCCAAGATATGGTTCCTGAAGTCTAGTTGGCTATGTTTAATGTTATATGTGACATATCCAGGTTGGATATTTGTAGTATATATAGATAATATATGTTATATAGGATATTGTTATATTATTATTGTTATAATGTTATATATATATATTGTTATATATTGTTATATAGGATATATAGGATATCGTTATGATACTTAACTGTTATATCTGTTTGGTTGTCTAAGGTAGGCTGTAAGATGGTATACTATGTCACGTCATAATGGTTACATCAGTATCGGAGACATTTTAGCACCCACAAACTCGTTCGGTACAGGCATGTTTGTATATATCTATATGTAGGGTAGGTAATACAGAGGATACATACAATACACTTCATGTATTATCTTTTTTTACGCGTTGTAATTACCGTACGTATTGTATACATATGCTTTTGTACATAGGTTATTGTTTTATTTGTCATATCTGTCATATATGTTTAGGTAGATAGTATACAGATACATATATATATATCTGAAATCTGATAAGATAGCTTAATAAAAGTTGTTTAGATGCTGTTCACATTAGATAAGAACACAAACATAAGGGCTCTACGGCCTAAGGTTATTATTATTTCATCAAGGTTAATCCCGTTACTATTAATATTAATATTACCGTTTATGTTGCAATTATGAATCACTAGTATTGGTCACTATGGTCACGATCAGTGGTACTATGTTATTGTCACTATCATTTTCTGTCGAAGTTCACAAAGTATGCATTACTTTTTTTTTAAAAGGTGCCGGGGGAGGTGCCTCCTTCACACATGTGTCCCCTTTTTCGGTCCCCAGATCCGAGGGACCGATTCTAAGACCCAGGGTGGGATGTCTCCAACACAGGAGATTGGCCCATCTTTAGGATGGAGTCGGATGACCCACCCTCTGGGCGCAAGGGCTACTCTCGGGGGCTCCAGAGATACGCCCTTGTTTTTTGTTCATCCCTTCTTGCATTTTTTTCCTTTTTGTTATTATTTTCCCATCCCCGTTTTAGCCCTCTTGTCATTTCCCCTGTTTTGTCTACCTTTCCCTGCCCTCTCCCTTTCCCTTCCCTCTCTAGGAGGCATGGACCACACCCGGAACATCTAGCCGACAGGATAGATTTGGACACAACCGAAAGAAACCTCAGAAATAATATCACATGTAAGTATACAGATCATTACACGCATCATTTCCTGCACCGTAAAACATGGCGTTAACATTAATTTCTCACAATGTGAAGGGCTTTAATAGCCCAATCCAAAGAAAGCTTGCTTTTACGGATTACAAGAGAAAACAAGCGGATGTGTTATTTCTACAAGAGACGCACTTTAGTAATAATAACTCTCCTAAGTTCCTAGACAAGGGCTTTTCCCAATTGTACACGGCATCAGCTTCAGTAAAAAAACGAGGAGTAGCCATCTTATTTAGTAACTCAATCCCATTTGTGTCCCAGACAATCAAAAAAGACGCTGAGGGTCGTTTTATCATTTTAACAGGAACAATACATGAGCAGCCCATCACATTGGCCTCCCTTTACACCCCCTGTACACAGGATGCGTCTTTTTTTGACAGATTCTTCCGCTTACTAAACTCAGCAGCTAAGGGATATATTATAATAGCAGGAGATTTCAATATCACAATGCAATCTTCACTAGACAGATCAGGGGGAAGTGACTCCGATAATAAAAAAGCTCAAAACTCCCCGCACAGTGCCCTAAAATACAATCAACTAGTAGATATATGGAGGGAGCTACACACTCTGACAAGGGACTACACTTTCTATTCCCACCCACATACTTCATACAGCAGAATTGATTATCTCTTCGTTTCATGCCACTTGGTTCCTAAGGTCACTCATACAATGATCCATGATATTTCATGGTTCGACCATGCACCAATTGAGGTCAGGTACAACAAAATTCAGGCCAATCGACCAGGCGCAAACTGGAAACTCAATGAGTCTATCCTTAAAATACCCGAAACTTGTGAAACAATAGGTCAAGAAATAACTCAATTCTTTGAGATAAACACAGGCTCTGTGGAGTCCCATACGGTTTTATGGGAGGCTCACAAAGCAACTTTAAGGGGCATATTAATCAATATAACTGCCAAAAGAAAACGAGTGAGGGACTCCAAAATTAGGACGCTCCAATCCAAATTGCATTCCCTCTTATCAAGCCACAAAATCAATCCTGATCCACTTACGACACAGGAACTTAAAGATACAAAAATTGAATCAAATATGTTATTGACTTCTCGGGCGGATAATTCCCTATGTTGGTCTAAGAGGAAGTTTTATGAAAAAGCTAACAGGCCGGATACGATGCTAGCTCGCACATTGAAAGATAGGCAATCTAAGTTTAATATCCAAGCTATACGCTTAAAATCGGGTACACATACGGCCAACCCTAAAGTAATAGTAGAAGAATTCGGTTTATTTTATGGTTCCCTATACGATGGTTAGAAGGTGGCACATAATACCAACACGAGCAGAGCACTGAGAGATTTCTTAGCCAGCTCAAAACTAGAGAGATTGACAGAGTCTGACAGAGAAGCTATGGGCGCTGACTTCACATTAGAAGAAGTGTCGCAAGCTATTAAAGAACTCAAGCAATCAAAAGCACCAGGCCCCGATGGCTTTTCGGGGCTATATTATAAGAAGTTCTCTAATTTACTCGCCCCACGGTTGCTCCATTTGTTCAATGCTATATTAGCAGGAGCCCCAATCCCTGTTGACATGCTGCAGCCATCTATATCACTTATACACAAACCTGGCAAGGATCCGCTAAATTTTAAAAGTTATAGGCCAATCGCACTAATCAATACCGATATAAAAATATACGCTAAATTACTGGCCAATAGATTAAGTCTAATCCTAACCAGACGAATACACCCAGATCAAGTCGGTTTCATAAAAGGGAGGCAGGCAGCGGATAACACCCGACGATTCATTGATCTGCTGGAATTGGCAAACAAATATAACACACATCGCATGTTATTAAGTCTGGACGCGGAAAAAGCTTTCGATAGGATAGACTGGCCTTACTTAAAAGAGACACTTGTGGCATTCGGCTTCGGGGATCGGGTGAGTGGAGCGATTATGTCGCTATACTCAGGCCCATCGGCCAGGGTTATACATCAGGGCTTCCCCTTGGCCCCATTTCAAATTCGAAGTGGCACGAAACAGGGGTGCCCGTTACCTCCCCTCCTGTTTGCTCTATGTATTGAACCTCTGGCGGCATGTATTCGAGACAGTCCGGATATCTCAAGGTTAAATGCATACTCTCAATCACATAAAGCGGCCCTGTACACAGACGAAAACCCTCACGTTATTACCTAACCTATTCGACCTACTAAATAAACCAATCTAAGTCTGAAGCTCTGAATATCAATCTCCCTAGACATACAGAGAAACTAATGAAACTAAATTTCAAATTTAACTGGCAAAAGAACTCTATAAAATATCTGGGGATCCTCATCACCAAAGATGCAAAAAGCATCTATAATGCAAATTATCCCAACCTAATTCGGACTCTAAAACAAGACCTCATTAGATTGTCTTCCAAGAAGATATCTTGGATTGGAAGGATACACAGCGTTAAAATTAATTTACTTCTCCGTATCCTTTACCTCTTCCAGACATTATCGGTGCCACTCAAACTGAAGGATATACTCTCACTTCAGTCTGAAATCTCTAACTTTATCTGGGGAGGGAAAAAACCGAGAGTCAACAAATTAAATATGAAAAAACCTACCTTAGCGGGTGGCTTAGCGGTACCCTGCCTGTTATCATATTATAAAGCGGCTCAATTAAGTCATATTATACAATGGCATTCTGATCCTAAACTAAAAAGATGGGTGGAGCTAGAGAGTGCTGCCTGCGCCTCATTAGAGCTTAACAACCTGATTTGGCTACCTAAAACTGCAAGAAAATTGGCTATGCTACCGCTTACCTCAATGACCAACTCCATATCGGTCTGGGAAGGAACGAGATTAAAAATCTCACTTACCTCAAGAAGTTCTCTGATGTCGCCCATTTGGAACAACCCCGGCTTTGCGCCTGGCCTTATTGGTAACAATCACTCAATTTGGAAGCTAAAAGGATATAACAGACTCAAAGACTTGGAGGGCTATAATCTAAAAATCAAATCATTCGATCATATCAGATTAGAAAAAGACATTCCCCACGTTGAATTCTATAAATACCTCCAGCTTAGAGCATTTTATAATAAATCTGCCCGTCCCCGCCCCTGACAAATTTCGAAAAGCTCTGTCGGACAGAAACCGACACTATGGGACTACGATATACGGAGAGGTAATCGAGTCTGTAGCTTCAAAACAGCAAATACCATCCTTCCGTAATCAATGGGAAATAGACCTAGGGGAGACCCTAGAGGATGAAGAATGGCACACCATATTCTTGGCTACCGCCAAAAGTTCTATATGCACCACACTGAAGGAGAACGCATATAAAGTTCTTATGAGATGGTACCTCACCCCACTCAAATTATCGAAATGCATACCAGGGTCCTCCCCATTGTGTCCTAAACAATGTGGAGGAACAGCTGACCTGTTACATATGCTGTGATCCTGCCAGCGGATATCCCTAGTTTGGGAACAAATCAGGAATTGGATCCAGAGGATTTTTGACCTCTCTATTCCCCCAGACCCATGGCTGTTTCTGTTAAACAGACCCTTAAAAGGCATATCAAAGTCGCATAATAAACTCATTGCACATTTCGCAATAGTTACGCGGTGTGAGATCGCAGCATTATGGAAACGCCCCGAAATTCCAATTATCAAAAAGATTCGGAATCGTATTTGAATAAGATGGAAAAGTTAAAGAGCTTAGTTAACGACACTGGCGACAATTATCTAAAAGTCTGGGCTCCTTGGCTAGCTCAGACAGACATCCCTGGGGTAGAGCGCAACACAATTTGGCTATAATAGTAATAGATGCGCTCTCCTACAGAGAGGTGAAGCCCTTGCTCACAATAAATACCTGACACACCATGAGATCACTCATCTATATCTTACTCCAAGTTCTGTGGCTAATCGGCGGTACTAAGGACGTTTCAACAGCCCTCAGTGGCCGTTCCATCCATACCCCCGATCTCCCATTCCTATCTTTCATCCCTTCCCTCCCCCCCCTTTTTTGTGTGGGGGGATCTAGACACACTTCACACTTTTTTTGAATATCTTGAGGCAAACTCGTTTAATTTGAAATTTACTCATATGTTTCATGATACAAAGATTGATTACTTGGATATACAATTGTACATAGTTGTTGACTTAAAAATACAGACTAACATCTACAGAAAAGAGAACTCTTGCAATTCCCTGCTCAGATCCAACAGTGCCCATCCTATATCCTTAATAAGGGGCATCCCCAAAGGACAGTTCCTAAGACTTAGGAGGAACTGTTCAACGAAGGAGTCTTTCCTTATACAAGCAGAAGAACTGAAGAAGAGATTCAGAGATCGTGGTTACAGAGAGAGGGATCTGGAGGTTGCTTTTGAACAGGCATTACACTACTAGCTAAAGCCAAATCAAATAAAACATCATACAAAAAGAAATATTTACATTCAGAATGATGCAACCAGCCAGATGCCATTCTTTGTGACCACTTTCTCCAAACAGGCTAAGAAGATTAGGTTTATCTTACAAAAACATTGGGCAGGTGTGAAATTAGACAAAGACTAAGGCTAAGGCCCCGCTCCCAGAGTCAGCGCACCCGCACTGCTGACAGGCGGTGCGCTGAGATACACAGACCGCGATATGCGGTCTGTAGGGAGCGGGAGCCGGAGTGGGAGGTGGGCGGGAGTGGGAGGTTTGACAGGGAGGGGGGGCGTGGCTTGAGCGGAGGGACCCGCTACTCTCCCCCCCCTCCCTCCACGGGCTGCAGGAGGGACCCACTACTCTCCCCCCCCTCCCTCCATGGGCTGCAGGAGGGAGCTGCTACTCACCCCCCCCCCTCCCTCCACGGGCTGCAGGAGGGACCCGCTACTCTCCCCCCCCCCTCCCTCCACGGGCTGCAGGAGGGAGCTGCTACTCACCCCCCCCTCCCTCCATGGGCTGCAGGAGGGAGCTGCTACTCACCCCCCCCCCCTCCACGGGCTGCAGGAGGGAGCTGCTACTCACCCCCCCCTCCCTCCACGGGCTGCAGGAGGGAGCTGCTACTCTCCCCCCCCTCCCTCCACGGACTCGGGCTGGAGCTGCTACACACACACACACGCAGGCAGGCACTCATACATACACACATACACACACACACAGGCACTCACGCACTCATACACACACAAGCGCGCACACACATGCAGGCACTCACGCACTCACACACACACACAGACAGAGGCAGGCACTCAGGCACACACATACACACACAGACACAGACAGGCACTCACCTGCTTTCACTCCACACTCCTCCCCGTTCCCCGAAGCCTCTCCTCCTCCCGAAGCCTCCCCTCCCCATTGGCTCACAGCCACACCATGTGACGCGTCAACGCTAGGAAACACCATTCTCTTGTGTCTCCTAGCGGCTGACGCGCCACAGCGTGTAGTCAGCTGTGCCGCCAGGGGGGACCGGGACCGGCTCGCGAGGATTCACCTGCTGGTGGGGAACTCGCGACTTAGCCGCCCGCGCCAACGAGCGCAGCGGGACCGAGGCCTTAGAATACTACACAAGATCAAACCCCAAAATGGTTTTCAAAAAAGCAAAAACCATTGGTGGTCATGTTTCACCCAGTCTATACTGCTCAGCCAAAGATAAGGTATCAAATTGGCCAAAGGGCTTCTTCAAATGTGGGGATTGCAGTCTCTGCAGATATGCTATACCAATTAAATCAATCAAGAATGTATATACAAATTATAAATATGTGATAGAATCATTTATAACCAGTAACACCAACTTTGTGATCTATTTGCTTTGATGTGATTGTGGGAGTGGTTATATTGGAAGTATTGTCCGAACACTTAGAATTAGAATAGGTGAACACATCAGAAGCATTAAAAAACATGATGATAGATTCCCTGTAGCTCGTCACTTTACTAACTGTCCTCAGGGTTCACTTAGCACATTCACATATAGTGCTCTTGAACACATAAGTATGAATATTAGGGGAGGAGATAGAGAAGCTCTCCTAAACTGCAGAGAGATGTTCTGGATTTATGCCCTTGGGATGTTAGCACCCAGGGGCATGAATCAGGACTGGGAATTGAAACATTTCTTAAAATAAACTTGGCTCTCATACTATATCTTTGTGAATGTATTTATTTACTACTATTGAATTTATTATTTTTATTTATATTTATTGATGAATATGTACTTATTTCCTAATATTAATTAACTTTATTGTTAGTAATAATCTAATCTATTAATATCTTCTCAATAGTATATTGCACTTTTTTGTATAAATCAGTTTTCAATAGAATTCAATTAATAAGGCATTTTGTTTATACTTGATAATTTCTATTATAGACTTTATGTTTATTTTATATATATATTTATAGTTCTTTATTTTTAAATTATGTTTATTTAAAATGTATTGATTTTTATACATAACTTTAGTCACTTATTTATCTCTTCTATGTCTTTGATCCATATAGGGAACTTAATTCGCTAGTTTATATTACTTTGTTTCTTATTTAAAGTTACTGTTTTTACTTCATGTCTTTTTGTTTTAATGTTGTTTGTAATTGTATCACATCTGCTCTCTATAGTCTGTTTGGTATCCCCCGTCCACATGGGAAGCACCTTCCATTCTAGATAGTGGGTTGAAGGAGGGCTCCACCAATAGGATTACCTCATATGTTTTTCGCGCCAAATTTACACTGCGATGTCAGCATTTGGAGACGGGGGATTCTCAATAAGACAGAGAGTCTGATCAGACGCGAATTACTCTTTTAAAAAGGGCATTTGCCTGAAACGCGTCAGAGTGTGTCTCTGTCCCCGTTACTATGTTGTTCAATAAATAATTTTTAACCCCATCAATACTGGTGCTGGCCCCGTTTTTGCAGCTGTGCACCGCTTCCATACCTTGGACTTCTTCCCTATTGCGATCAACTAGCGTGATGCACGCAAAGATAAGGAGCCGCTGGCTGTGAGTAATGTATCTCCCTCCTACAACAGGAGGAGTTGCTGACCAGTAACAGTGCCGATCATGGAGATCCTGTGTCCGGTGGAGTACTGCATGTCATTGTGTTTTATATATACCAGTCACTGTCTCCACCCTTTGGACTATTAAGCTATATATGTTTCTACTATTCACACATTACTTCACACAGCATAATTTGGCTTCCTTTACACACTATCAATGTGTGCAACTTTAATGTTTATATTGATGACGTGTTTCCATCATACTGAGCATTGCACTATGAACTTTTGTGTCTAAACTATATTCCAAAATATCTGTTACTGTAGGGGTAATAGGTATCTCAGTAGGGACAAGTATGTGGTTTGCCAGCAGCATAATGAGCAATATCATTTTAACAAATAATGAATTTCGAAATCATTAGGCATTTTAAGTTTAAAGGTATATCTTACAGACATTTATATATGTTTCAAAATGATAATTGTCAAAGTAACAGTATGTTGCATATTTATTGGGCGAATTGTGATCCAATTTTCTGATGTAATTATAAGGATTATAAGTATAACACTTATTAGTCCAAAAGAATAGGATAATATGAAAATGTACCATACGATATAAGGTCTCATGATAAAGAAAACGACAGTTCAATAAATCTAATTACATTAGGTGAATAATAAAACTAGGATTAATAATTGAACATTGATGTATGATATGCAATATATATTTATATTTTTAAGGAATACGGTGGGCGCATCATCATAATAATAAATTGCTATTGAACATTTACATTGTGAAATATATAACTAAATAGTGTTGTTTGCTGGATGTTAATCATAATACTCATTTATGTCAACATATTTTAAAACAACTATGCAATTGATTATAGATAGTGGATGAGTAAGATCTTAGTGCTATCTAATTATAGAGATAAATATTCACATCATGTTATTGGTATTTAAATGGTGGAGTTAATATTCATAGAACCATTCATTTTGACAATAGCTAAAATACTATGTTTTATGTATGGGTTACACAATACCCTTGAATTTCTGTATGTTTAAGTCCAAGGTTTTTAGAGCAGTCAGAGGTTTAGGAAGAAGAAAAGTAAGGATAGAATTGCATGTATTAATTGCCAAATGGGATCACATGTTTTGCTTTGATGTGATTACGTGATGGGACTATTTAAAGCATGTAGAACAGAAGGGAAGCTGAGCAGACCAAAAGAAATGCAATAATTTATAAAAAGTTTATTTAATTGACTGATTACAGTCACAAACCATCCGATGTTTCGGTGTACAAACACCTTCTTCAGGGGCAGATAAAGTGACACACAAACCCTTATAAAGCTACCAATGATCCCACACCCACACAATGTCCACCCACATCCCTCCAGCTAGTCCAATCCAATACCGCCCGTCAAACATGTGCAAGTAGACTTCCTGGTGATGTCATGACATCATAACACAGCGCCGTCAAACCCAGGAGTACACAGGGTATTTCTTCAGAGAGAATTCCATTCTCATCAGTGAAGCATTATAGCTCCATGGAAACTGCTAACCAATCAGTACGCTCCAGGGAGAGAAAAACACAGGCAGCTGCTATTTAAAGCATAGAATTGAACTAAATCCTATACAACATACCCCTGACGAAGCGGAGTAATCCGTGAAACGTGTAGGGTGGAGTTACCAGATCCTTACACTTACGCAAACTGAGGTGCAAGGATGTGCATTCATTCCCCATAGAGAGCAACACAGAGCCAATTGCAGTATACCCAGAACCGGCTTTTCTCCACCATTGGCTCTCGCGAGGGAGCGAGAGAGTGTTTAGTATTGCAGAGGCTCCGATGTAAGTAGAATGGGAAAGGAGCCGAGTAAGAAGCCCGACTACCAGCGGAGAATCAACGTGCCCCAGCGGGTCTGGATGAGATGCAGTTAGGACTACCGAGGTGGTCGTTGAAGATGAAAGGCAACTTCCCATGAAAGACTTTATTCTATGCGCAATGCCTACTTGTTTCTTGTAAGTAGGATTTCTATTTTTGCCAGCGTGAGGAGTGGATTCGTTTTTTTAATGCCTATTTTTATTAATTATTAAATGTATCTTTTTTACCTTACTTTCTTGACTATTTCCTACCTCTGAGGAATTTACCGTTCCTTTATTATTAGATAATTCTGTTCTATACACATAGTATTACACTATGTTTGTTATATTTTTCTGTTTCCATGTGCCGAATTCCATCTGTATCCCCAAATCAGCATTGGACTCATTTGGAATATTAACAAAAGGATATCACTTATGGTTGTATCTATTGCATAGTTGATTTATTTGGTCACTGTTACACTTTGTGGGATGGGAGATGGAGACAGAGATGGAGACCATAGGAGCTACAAAGTTACACAATCTGTAACATGGAGTATTGAGTTGAAGTAAGGAAGTCAGTGCTCGTTGAAACAGCTTTATAATCTAAAGGAGCGTGGAGTCCTGGTGTAAAGTACACAGACGGACTAGAGTTTGGCTGTGCAGTCATCCCCTCCTCCTTCCACCCTTCCCCCGCTCCATCAGGGCAGCACTCACTCGCAGTCACTTTCTAGGATTTGTATCCGGATCGGCATAACTGTGGTCTCCCTGTGGTGAGAGACACAGCCGACGGACATCTTAACACCATCAAGAACAAGTGGGAAAGGGTGAGATCATTACCGAGCACTGTAAATGTACTTACATTCACCGTAACATTACAATATCTTTGTGTATGGGCTTACATGTAATCAAGTGTCACAGTACCATTCAATCTGTCTTTCCCCTAGGAAACTAGTCTGTTGATTAATATTGTGTGGTAAACACCAGCAGGTCTTCCTCTCTAACTGTTTATTAGCTGTATGGGTTGCTTTAATTTTTAAGTCTGTAAGTATTTGTATGTGTTTATTTTATATGTTTATCTTACATAGAATATTTATATAGGGGTGTTTATTAATTGTTTTAATAAATTGTCTATGTTTTTTATGTATTTGGACACTTGCGTTCATTTTGTACACTTCATTATATATACATATGTAGCCATGTGGTAAAAATAGTATACAGTTCTCTCTCATGCTGGAAGTAAACCTGGTAAATATACAGGGTTGCCAGCATCAATCAAGGAGGTTTGCCCTCACACCCTGGTGAGGTGTCATATGTACATGAGGGGAGTGGTAACAGACCTTGTGTCCATTGTTAGTGACACAGGAGGTGGAGTTATTCCCTGTGTTATATAAGACACAGCACTGCCCAAAGTTAATGTGTTCTCTGGTGTTAGTATGGATGCTGTTTAAGTTCAAGGTCAAGTGTGTTAATTAAGTGATTCTACAGCAAGTAGTGAGACCTGCAGCAGTAAGGCTGGCAGGGCCTACACTGTGTCCAGGGACCTGGCACAGGTGGTGATCTCCCTAAGGGGAGAGGTGATCCAACTCAATTGAGAGGGCAGATCTTCTGAAAGGAGAGTACTGAAGAAGATGAGTGGCTAAGCTGTTTGCTGCAAGGGGCAGTCTGCTTATACCACCAATAAAGATGCCCTTGTTCACAAGAACCCCAATGTGTGAGTGTGAAGTTACTCCACAGAGGAAGGCACCACAGAGGAGTTCCTCATCAGAACTCTCTCCTTGCAGACGCAGAGATCATGATGAGGTGGAGGCACTGCACTGTATGTAGGTAGAACTCACGCACACTACCTCAGCTGCCTGTCTGGGTTGACATTCCCCATAACACCATCATGCGGGAGACTCAGGAGTCCTGTTGCCAACAGGTGCAACACCAGACACGACCATGTACTGGGTACTGGTTAGACCACAGGGGCCAATGTGAGATTGGGTGGGTCAGCCAAGTCAGAAAACCTGTTACACATATATATAGCAAATGGATATATTACTGTATGCCCATTTGCATGTCTTAGAAAGGTCTGCAACCCCGCCTTTCACCATTATCACCCAGCACACAGCGCTTCCACTGCAGCAAGGGATTCTGGGAAATAACATGCAAATGAGTACACAATGCCACCTTTTGCTTCAAAACCATTCAACATGGTTCCCTATAGGCTTAAGCTTGCTGCATGGTCACAGCTTTGAGCACAGCCAGGGTTAAGATGCATAGCCAGTAAACCCACCCACAGACAGCTGTTTGGACCTTAATGGGTCTCCTCAGTGTGGGGTTGGTTATACTGGCTTTGCAAAAACAAAACATTTGCAAAAATATATAATAAATATAAATATAACTGTTAAAATCTGCAAAATAAGATGCAGTTTGGTAAACTTATAGGTTACAGATCTACAATATTAATTTGGTGAAAAACTATTATTTGCCACTCTGCTTCTGCCTCTGATAGTGTCTGTAACTGCATGAACATATCAATTAAAATAAATATCATGAATATTTTTGCATGCTGTAATACATATCTCCGATGTCTTGTCTTCAGTTTTACAAGAATCTTCCTGATATTTTTTTCAGTAAATATTTACTCTGATTTGACAGCAATGTTTGATTATTGACTTAAATGAATAGTAAATATGTGAAGTTATCAGCCATACAATGTGTAAGATTTAAAGGAGAAAAATATGTATCCTTCCTGGACAAGATGATGACATTTTGCCAATTGTCTTAGTCATTTACTTCACTGTTTTTAATCAGCTACTTCTTTGAACATAGCGTACGAGCAGGAACATTGCAGTTAATGAATAATGTACAGTATATTATTCTGTCACTGCATATGCTAGAAGATAAATTATTAAACATTATTTTATTGTTCATTAAAATGAGAATTATAACAGTTTTATTATTTATGTTCCTTTATTAATTTAATATATTTTTGATAAATTAGAAGATACAGCAATAATGTTGAATATTGCGATCTTACACAAAAGTGCTTCATAACCACCAATGATTATTATTTAAAAAAATAATAATAACTGAGCAGTCAGCATTATGTTTATAATTGCACTTTCACTGCTTCGTTTAATTACTCTCTTTTCATAATTTAGTTTCCATATTTTGATGAGTCTTTCAGGTTATATTATCCTATTAGGAGTCATCAATTTGCCAAATTCTAAATTGAGTTTTCCTGTTGCAGTTTAAGAGAGAAACAGTTATATCCGGTGTCATATATATATATATATATATATATATATCCTGTGTTTATTGCAAGTGGCTTTCCCAATGCAATTGAAAGAAAGGAAGCCCTGACCATATTGTGAAGGGTAGCATGACCCTTGGACTGAGGGGCCGTATAGCAATGTGGAGAGGATGAGAAGAATGAGGGAGGACTAGGTTACTTAAGGAGCTGCAGCCTCATGACCTACCTCTCTCTTCATCTGACCCCTAAAAAAGGTTCCTGCCCGCCCCCATATTTGGTTTCAGGTTTATGGGGCAATGTTATGTTTTATGTTTATTGTTATAATGATGTAACATGTTATATTTTAGTAAAATACATAAAGAGGAAGGAAAGACAAGGGCATGTTTAAGGTGTTGGTGGTGTTATGATATTTGTCATAGCTGTAGGGTTGGGGACTGATCAATTCAGCCTAGGAGGTAAAATGAGAGGTATGTGAGGGGTCCAACTAGAGGAGCTTTTGGGTCAGGGCCAGTTGCGACAGGCCTAAGTGTGAAATCCTAAAAGGGACCCCAGGTATTACAAACCACGATTCCCAACTGGGTCATGTAGCGGCGGTGAGCATAATCATAGTTTACAAGAAGATGGAACACAAAGTTAAAAACCAGAGCTGCCAAGTAAGCGGTGGATAGCATTTGATGAATACTGGTAGGTAGAGTCAGTCAAGATAATTCATATAGTTATGACTTAATAAAATTTGTTATAGTGACATTGGGATATATATGTAGCCATGTTTAAAAATGGTATACAGTTCTCTCTCATGCTGGCATTAAACCTGGTAAGTAAACAGGATTGCCAGCATTAATCATGGAGGTTTGCCCTCACACCCTGGTGAGGTGTCATATGTACATGAGGGGAGTGGTAACATACCTTGTGTCATTGTTAGTGACACAGGAGGTGGAAGTTTTCCCTTGTTATATAAGACACAGCACTGCCCAAAGTTAGAGTCTCTCTATGTTCAAGGTCAAGTGTGTTAACTGAGAGTTCAAGAGAGTGGTTCTAAATACTCTGACGCGTTTCACATATCCACAGCGCTTTGTCAAAGAGTGAATATCATCTTGGCGTCTCGCCTGTTAAAGTAGAGGACCGCACTGGAAGTGACGGGGCGCACATGTCGAAGTGTCAGCGGCTGAACCGCAAACCCAGTTCAGCAGGTGACGATCCGCAACGCACAGACAGAGGCTCTCCTCGGGCTGAGGTCAGAATAACATGAATGTACACAATGTAAAACTTCTACTTCTGTACTGATTCTTTAGCATCAATTTATACATAGAATAATCAGGCTCAGTATGGGTAATTGTTTTGATCCTTTATGTATTATTATGTAACCCTTACAAATTATTTGTTGAGTGTCAGGTTACACATATTTGTATGAGTTTCTTTTAACATTGTGTACATGCATGTTATACAAAACAAAATATATTGCCGCTCTCCAGATATATAGAATCTATATAGATATGGGGTGCATACGGGAATCATGAACACATAGCATAGGGGAAAGGGTTAAATGATAGCATGATCAACATAATGGTGATCCACAATATCTAACATTCTGTGGGATAGAACACTTACCATGGGGTCCACGTAAAGGGGCCTGGGATAAGCGTCTGGTGCAGCGTGAATGCAAATGGATCTTCACGCTCCAGACGCTTCAACCCAAGGGACTCAACGAGGGATATATTTATTCCGCGTTTTTATGATCTGGTACCCCCATCTGGTCATCAATCATGTCACTGTGATGAGGCATCCATATAGCATTCTAGATATTGCATCCTCCACTATCCCCCATTTTTTCATTCGAAAAGATCAACATACTTAACGATTTAAGTTTCATTTTCCACCACAAAAGCATTATTGGGGATTCGGGTATACAGTTGGGGTTCTAAACTCCATATGGCCGTTTTGACTCCTAGAGGCAGCCATGTAAGGTTCGCACACTTCTACATGGTTATACATCCACCTCTGTCTACCCCTATCTTTCTCTGAGCTGTTATGGAGTTAGTGAGAGGATATGTTACCTGCCTGAGATGCGACTCACAGTGCTATTTCCCCTTATTATGATCAAAGGGGTTTTCTATGTATACACCTTGAGATGTCTCTATCAGATTCTATGGCATACTACTTCCGTTATCACATGAGGTCATAAGGACACTCACTAGGGTCCACTTGATTGCAACAGCAATAGGGACTTTTGATATACTATTAATTACATGCAGAATATAGCAGGCACACAAAGTGTTAATACGGCACATACCGTAGCCATACTATATCTGCGTCTTCCACACCTACTGGTGTTGATTGGCCCTTTCGCAAGACACACCTTAGGCCACTCTATATAAAACACCAGGGATGTGATTTGTTTAATGTATTCCTATTACCTTGAGAAAGCACCAGGGGGCGCGAAACGATCGTCAGTGGTTTTATGACGTCCCTTATGTGACGTCATCAGGGAGCGCAGGGACGGAACGGCGAGTGGGAGCTGTATCCAGGAAATCTACTGTATGATGCCAGGTCGTATACCTCTTTAGCAGGGCCGCAGCAGCCAAGTACTCAGTATGTGTACAAATTACTGAGACACCAACTAGCTAACCATGGTTAGAGGAGTGTGGTACTGCCATATATGTATCTTGCTGACACTGTGCTGGATTGTTTAACAGGCTGGGGCATACTAACTCACAGGAGCCTATAAGTGGTGGTTTACCCTCCCTTGGGAGTGTTACAAAACATTAGTTCTGCGAGCATAGACTCTGCGTTAACTGACCCCAATAATTGGTTTAGACACATGTACAGTATACCTTATCAAGTTAAGGATATACAGCGACTTGTGAGGTATTTGTTCATAGGACCATTGGTGTGTTATTACAACATATGTATACGTGTTGTTTCATATCTCATTAGAGAGTGACAACCATCAATTGCTCACTTACCTTCCTGCACCTACCCCCTGTTTCTTTTAATAATTTAAAGTTTGGTCTTTGCATATCTGTTGAATAAAATTGGTTTTAACAAGTTACTAAATGGTGAATGGGATTCTCCCAAGAATTGAATTTTCTCTAGCCATTTAGTGTTAGGGAGTGCAAATAGGATTTCTTTTGGGTTATCATTTAACCCTTTCCCCATGCTGTACATTCATGTTATACTAACCTCCGCCGGAGGAGTGCCGCTGTGTGTGCCTTATGGATCTTCACTTGCTGAACTGGTTTCCGGTTCTGCTGCTGACGCTTAGTCACGTGCGCCATATCAGTTCTGGTGCAGATCTCTACTTAAACAGGTGAGAGACACCAAGAGGATATCCACTCTTTGACAAAGCGCTGTGGTACGCAAAACGCGTCTGGGTATTTTTTTCCTTTGCCATACTCCATAGTGTCATCCCTTTAATAAATTGCTTTTATTATATCTTTTGTGCTTAGCCCTATAATTTTTCACTTGCACTGTTTTTTTTCTTCATTTTTTGGAATTGTTTCTTGATAATCATGGTTTAGCTGGTTGGAGCTACTTTCTGACAGGTCAAGGAGTATTACTGTTTGATTAATAAAGGGCTTTAGATATTTGTACCTAACAAATGTGTCTATGTTTATTTGGGTGGGTGAGGAAACAAAATGGGCAACAGTCGATGTTACAAAGTTCAAGCCAACTCATGAGCAATCAATATCAGACTACTAAATATATGTTAACATTTCTGCAGCAAGAAACCACTGTATCACTGAATAGTAGGTGTCAGGAAAGAAGAGATGCTGAGTCAAGCAATACAAAAACATGCTACATTTAAAAGATGGGAAAATCTTGACAGGAAAAAATTAGTGCCAGAACAATGGGGAAATATCTATATTGAATATTGTTATATTAAAAGCAACAGTCATTTATTTAGACAGAAACAAAGTAAAAAGACTGTTATATGCAGTATAAAGTGTGGAAGGTTTCTATAATACAGATTGGTAGGGTGATCAGATTTTGAAAAGTAATAAGTGGGACACATCAAAAAAATATTTAATAATCAAATTACATCACTTAAAAATAAATATCATGATATTTGTCTAATTGTCCCAATGTATGCTGTATTATTTATACTCTCTCTTCCCACCTTCCGCAGTCTCTCTCTCCTCCCCAGTCTCTCTCTTCCTCCAGTGTCTCTCTCTCACCCCCCCCCCACCCAACATGTCTCTCTCTCCCTCCTAGTGTACAGATGGAGTCTCCATTTCCTACCCGCTCTCCAGGGACGCTCCATGGGCAGTCCGCTGGCTGCCCGAGGGGGAATTTATACCTTCCCATGGCGTGTTGTCCCAGCTCCGTCCGAATTTATGTAGTGGTCAGACAGGATTATTATTTGTGTGATTGAAGTTCAGTGCTTGTCCGGCAGATGGCAAAGTGAAGGTATTTGCCTATGGGGGACACTGAATGCTTTAGAGCGGTGCGGCTCAATGTCTGAAAAGAGTTGTCTATAAGACCAGTATGTACAGTACAGTATGTTCCTTTGTAAAATTACCTTGTTCCAACTTTTTGGGGTTTCTCATTTTATTAGAAACCAGAATGTATTTTATACTGACTTTTTCATGAGACATGATGGCAACTCCTTTTAGCAGACCAGAATGCATGTCTCTCTTCACCCCCCTTTTCCCAAGTCTCTCTTTCAACCCCCCTTCCCAGGACACACACACACACACTCTCTCACTTTATCACACTGCAGCCAGGCAAAAGAGGTGCAGTATGAGCTGCGCAACTCAGTGCCACCTAATGGCTGAAGGAGAAATTGCAGCTACAAACACTGCTTTACTCACTGTTATGGCAAAACCCAGACATTCAAACAAATAGTCGGGACATGCGACATTCGATTAACAAGTGGGATGGCTGGTCATCCTACATATTGGGCAAGATTTACTAAGAAGTGGCCAATGTGAAAGATCCATTTGCTGTCTTGCGGCTTGGCACTACTTATTAAATATAGCACATTAGCTTCATTATTTACAATGTAGTGGCACAATTAAAGAATTGTGGTATTTATATGAAATGCATTTTATGTAGCTCTAATGACCATCAAGTTTAAAAACTGCAGGATATTTACCAAAAGAAGTATAGACAGCCTGCTAATACATAAAATTATGTACGTAGATGAAAAATATGTGCACAATGTCACATGATTGTGTTGGCAACGATTTTTGATGTTGAACTGTTTGTAAAAGTTTGTGGACATGTCAAAAAGTACAATTAAAGTGAAAATGTTTTTCCCAAAAAGGGCTAAATTTGCACCCAAAACTGTGCAGGGTCATACAGTATAACCCTGTTGTGCATTGTCAACCAAAAGTTGAAAACTGCTCAATTCTGCCATTTTCATGACATTTTGAAAAATGTTGAAAAAGGTGAATATTTGCTAAATATACCCACAACATTTTTCAAAAATCTCTAGTCATTTATGACACTGGGAATCTCAGAGTTGCTGAAGTGTATTCAAATGCATAGTTCAGGTTTTTGCTTTTCTTGGATAATAAGAAGCCAGAAGCATTACTAATTGATATGAATAAGCTCCAGCCTCTCTAACACCTTAAGTGTCATGAATAGCATCAGAAATCAAAGCTGGCCGTCCCTGACTTCCATAAAGAGAAGAGATCTACTGTACATTATTTTATTTTAAATGTAATTTGATAGCTCATATTCTGCTCGTTCAAAATTTTTCACACAATGATGTACTCATTTGCACAGTTTACTAAGTATTGAATAAAATATTAAATATATTTGCTAATGAAATACCTTTTTTTAAAGTCTGAAAAATACAAATCTAACCACATAACATAAAAAATGCAGTGAGTAATGAATTATCTCTATGTATAATTATTAATATACGGATGTTTGCCAAATTACTTATCCTGTGATCAATATGCACAGGTGATCTCTCAGCATGCTACAGTACACTATCAGCATCCTACTGTGATCCAGTTCAGAAGAGAATAGCAGGACCACAGCTCCAATTTATTGAATGCTGTGACAAATAGCTTTTTGATCACAGGGAAGTAAGTCAGACTAAACCAATATGATTGAAGGTTTAGAATAGGATAATATTCAGGAATACCTAATGGGTAACAAAAATATTAGTAATAGTCAGCATGGATTTATGAAGGATATTTAATTCCAAAAGTAACCATCTTTGAGGAGGTAAGTAGGAATTTAGACCAGGATAATGCAGTTGATGTGGTCTACTTAGATTTTGCAAAGGCAAGTGGTTAGTGTCAAAAATTAAGGAAATTGGACTCAGTAAAATTATTTGCACCTGGATTGAAAACTGGTTGAAGGATAAACAACAGAGAGTTGGCATAAAAGGAATCATTTCAGGTTGGGCTAAAGTTGTGAATGAAGTACCTCAAGAATCGGTACTGGGACCCCTGCTTTTTAACTTGTGTGGCCAGGTCTCCTTATAGGCTCCCCCTCGGCCCCCCTTGGTTTAACTGGTCCCCCTTACCGCTATAAATGGGAGAAAAAAGATAGCGCACTGCGAAATAATGAGGGACTGGAGGCAAAAAGTAGAAAAATATAAAAATGCTTTAATAAAGATGCATGATAGCCTAAGCTAAGGAGAACAAAAAAGAAAAAGGTATCCCTAATGCGTTTCACGCCATAGGGGCACTTTATCAAAGGGTGTTATCCGTTTGTAAGTGCTCACCTTATGTAGCCACTCGAACACGGAAGTAAATTCGCGCCAAAACCATCATGACGTCAGATGGTAGGAGACTATGGTGGAGGAGCTATGGAAGCTCTAAAGGGTAAAAATACTTCCATATTCGAATACAAAACAAGGAAGTCATAAACATACACAATACAGTTGGCTAAAGAATAATCTAAAGGAAAAAAACATCATATGTTAAAACAAGAAAAAGAAAGAATAATAAAAGATCCTAAACAAGAATAATGTGAAACAAAAAAATACATAAAAAACGGAACCTCTAGTTACCATGGTGACCAATAGTACACAAATAAAAAAAGATTAAAACAACAACTTTATGCAGACATAACAAATAAAGTTTATCCTATAGAGAAACTCCTACTGTATGGAGATATGCACATGTATAACTAAATCATAACTAATTCTAAATAGTTGTATGAAAATATATATATATATATATATGTATAAACAAATATAAAGATAAGAATAAATAATGTGCAAACATGGATATTATGAAAAGATATTTAACCACACTGTGCAAAACTCTATGAGATATAATATAACATAAATACACTAATAAATACTTAATAATATAGAGAAATGATGGTATATGACAAATAAGGAAAAGAAAATCAATACAAAGAAAATCAAAGCAGTAAAGAAGCTCAATAAATGAAATATTGTAATAAATGCAAAAATACAACCACTTTACAAAAAATGAATGAGCTCCCAATCTTGATTGATTCCAGCAGGAAATAATGAATCCATGCTATATATCCAGAACATCTCACGTCTGTTGAGCATGTTTAACCTATCGCCCCCCCTAACGGGGGGTGAAACATGCTCAACAGCCGAGAAAGAGAAGCCCTGGATACCTCCCATAGGGCACTGTGAAAAATGTCTCGAGACCGGGTGTAGAGTAGTATGTTTTTTAATGGCCCTGACATGTTCCATAATTCTGATCTTTAGATTTCTTATAGTGCGGCCGATGTAGTGTTTGCCACAACCACAATTCAAAATATAAATTACATAGGTTGTATTGCAATTAATGAAGGTATTAACTTTGATGTTATGCTTAGGTGCAACTATATTGATGTTATTAAGTGGAATGGCATATTGACAAACACTGCAACGGCCGCATTTATAGAAACCTTTTGGGATATTGGAAATTGGTCTCTGATGGCATGAGTCAAATAAACTTGGTGACAAAAAGCCAGCTAATAATTTAGCTTTTTTAAAAACCATTTTCGGTCTTTCTAATACATAGTTGGCCAAGTCCTTGTCCAAACTAAGGGTGTCCCAATGTTTGTGGATGATATTCCTAATCAAATCAGCTTGTCTGGATTGATTGGTAATAAAATAAGGGACATTGGATTTCCCTTCTGAGCGTTGTGTACCAACATGAGAGAGAAGATCTCCCCGATTGAGTGACTTAACCACATTCAGTGCTTCTGTGATGTGTGACTGATTATATCCACTCATCAAGAAACGTTACTCTAGGTCTCTGGATTGTATCTCAAAAGATTCTTGGGTAGAACAGAGTCTTTTAGGTCTCATGAACTGACCCTTAATGATGCCTCGTTTAAGAGGTCTAGAATGCTCACTATCATACATAAGAAAAGCGTTGCGGGAGTTGGGCTTCCTATGGATGTCCGTCTGAATGGTCTTATTAACATCAATGTACAGCATAATATCCAAGTAACTAATGTGTTGATAATTGATTTCATAAGTGAAAGTGAGATTATAATCTTTAATATTAATAGTATTAAAGAAAGAGTGAAATGAAGAAAAATCACCATCCCAAATAAAAAACAAATCATCAATATAACGCCTATAAAATTTAGTGTGTCCCCTAAATAAATTCCGATCACCAAAAATAAAAATAGATTCCCAAAACCCCATAAAAAGATTTGCGTAAGATGGTGCAAATGAAGTACCCATAGCAGTGCCCTTTAATTGTAAATAAAACTGTGAATCAAACGTGAAATAATTATGTGTTAATAAAAAAGAAATAGCTTGTAATAAAAAAGTGGTTAGTGAAGTGGATAAGTTAGATAATTGGAGAAAATGCTGAACTGCATCCATACCTTGTTGATGCTGGATAATGCTGTAGAGGGACATGACATCCATGGTCACCCAACAGTACGATGTCTCCCACCTGAAATCCTTTAAGTCCAGTAACAATTGATTTGTGTCTTTTTAGAACGAAGGTAACTGTTGAACCAATGGTTGAAGAAATTTGTCGATGTAACGGGAGACCCCATCTCCCAAAGATCCAATGCTGGCCACTATAGGCCTGCCAGGAGGGCAGGTAAGTGACTTATGGATCTTTGGGAGATGGTGAAAAACGGGGACAATGGGATGTCTACAAGAAAGAAAACCAAACTCCTTACTGTTAAGGACACACAGGATTTTGCCCAAGTCCAGCAACGCTTCCAACTGTAAAAGAAAATCATTAGTAGGATCCTTATATAGTTTCCTATAGGTGGTACAATCATCCAATTGCCTAAGGGCTTCTTGTTTGTAGTTAGTTGAGGATTGCACAACAACTGCACCCCCTTTGTCTGCATTTTTAATCACTATGGTGTGATCCCTTTGGAGATTCAAAAGTTCTGTCTTTTCTTCTTTAGTGAGATTGGCAAAGGTAGGTGAGTCATGGGTACAATCCTCAGCCAACTTTCTAAGATCTTTCTCAACTAAACGTTCAAAGGTGGTGATATAAGGTCCCTTTGATGTCTAGGGGATGTTAAGTGTCCTTAAATTCGCTTTTTCTGTAGATTCACGTCAGTATAACAGAATTCAGCATTCTTGTCGTTTGCACACAAAAACAAAACGTTTATTTTGAAAATAATTACTTACATACAAAAATTGTAAGAATGACGATGTTTCAAATAGATTGATATTCTTAAGAACAGTGGCACATAGTAAACTTCTTTCTCCTCTTCGTGATATCATCACTCTGGCCTGGTCTTTCTTACTCTGGCCTATCTTCTCCCCATCCTTCCTTCCTAAAGCTTATTACTAAGCTCACTGTTGTATTTATCCATAAAGACCCACCCAGTCAGCCATTTTAACCTTTAAGATGTTATATCCCAACATGGTATTCACCTACATTACTGATGTCATATGAACTACTTCTGAACATATAAGTAGTTTCAAACTTACTGAATTGAAAAGTCTTATGCAGCATTTTTCCCAGTTAGGACTTGCAGCTGTTCAACAACTTGAGGCCACGAATTGACCTTTAGGGTCAATTCTGTCTGTCAGAATAGATCTGACCTTTCACTTAGAATACTGCATATGTAACAATAACTGAACATACAATCAGATAATATATAGATATGAAGGAAAGTCCAGACTATTATACTGTATACTTTAACATTCTGCCTTTGATAACAGATTCATTCATTACAATATAATTATTGCTAAATTGGATTTCTTACAGCCCCCCTAAATTAGATTGTAATAGAATCACTATAAATCATTCAAACAACCATACATATCACATTCAAAAATTATCAAACAGAATGTCAAAATACAGCACACCTCTGAATTACTCTTCCTTCACAATACATATTACCAATAGTTGAAAAACAATTCATCATTAAACAATGTACAACGATGAAGACAAATGAGATATTTCCCAATACTGATACATTATAACAGATTTCTTTAAAAACTTTACCCATTAAGCCTGTAATTACCCATCATGTTCTATCTCTTTTAGTTTACCTTCTTCATGTTGAAAAACAATTTCTGCTTTTAATTGTTTTTGTAACATCTGAAGTAAACCTTCATCTTTTTAAATTTCTTCAGTCCATTTCTCCCAAGAGAACTCAAACTCTTTTATTTGAGCTATATTAAATTGTAATGGAACCATATTTACATCTCTCAAGAATGTGTAAATATATTCCTACTGATTTCCTCCAATACAATTTAATTCTTCAATCATTAAAGGTTTTTACTGTTTCAATACAAAGTAAGCATGACTGATAAATAATCTTGACCTGGCGTAATAAACAAAGTATTTTAGAATAAAAATGTAAACAAGCGTAAAAAATCTATCCGTTAAGTCTTGCTATAATTGTGTAAAAAGTAAAAATCTGGATATTGGAGACTATAAAATAATAACTGAATATTACTAAGACTATTTCTAGTACTGTTATAGGAAATAAAACTCTTTCTTTTCCCAATATAGACTTTTAAAGAAAAAATAATAATACTTGTACATACTGTACATCGCACCCATAAATCTGTATAATTTTGAACCAATAACAATTCTTCTAGCAAACTTTGTTGGACTCCTAGAGATGTAATTCCCCGTTGTACTTTTTCAGTATTGATTATTTCTTTCAATAGTCCCAGTAGTAATAAATATAATAAAAATAGACATTTTGTTATTTTTCCTAAAAAATGAAAAAATATTCAGTTCCATCGGTGATGACTCTTGTTGATTTTCCTCATTCTTCTTGACTCCGATCATCCAATCATATTCTTTATTCATCAGACAATTACATATGACCTGTAAAAATATAGCAGTATCATTATATTGGTAAATATATTTAACCTTAGTCCATCTGGACCATACACTTACAGTACTGTCTACATGTCACATACATAAATCACAAACATAACCTTTAACATAATGTTAATTATAATGTTAACTATATCATAAGATCCTTCTCAATTTGTTTACCAAATAACTTTTTTTTCATAATTCTTTTTATCATAATTGTCATCTACTTCACTTCCCCCCTTTTAAAATTTTGGAAATACAGAAGACCTATTTTAATTCCTAAATTTTAAATCCTATTCTACCAACTGATTATGGATGATACTTTAATCTTTATTTAATCCCTAAAATTTCACATGTAAACTTTCATCACTAAACCTGTGAAATGAGAACCCTTATCTGACTCAAGAATGCGTGGAAAACCCCATCTGGAAAAAACATGATTCCAGAAAACTCGTGCTGTAGTAATTGCATCATTTTGCTTGACCAGAATGCTCTCAACCCATTTTGAAAAGACAGCTCTCGTAATCCAAGCATATTTTAACCCATTCTTCCCTGAGGGTAAGGAACCATTGTGATCAATTTGCAATGTGGACCCTGGGCCATCTGCTGGTGCAATACATTGAAAAGGTGGTTTTTGTCTTTTGATCCTAGGATTTCCTTTTAAACTTTTCAAAAGTGTCTCTTGTCCTACGTGACCCAAACTTTCATGATTTATGGCCTTTTCTTTATGGACACGAGAAGGCTTTAAATCAATCTGGGAAATAGCAATGGACGTATCCTTTGCCTGTTTCTCTGTAAAGGAAAGGAGCTGCATATCTTTGTGTCTGACTATCGCTGTGGCACTAGTCTCTGTCAGCACTACATTCTGTTCTGTTAAAACCTCTTCCTTAGCCAAGGAATCAACTATTGCATTCCCTTCAGTGAGAAAATCCTGTCCTGTTTTTTGTGTTATTTGGAAATCTTTCTTAAGTGTTGGAATGATATCTGCAACTGAACCCATTGTTTCTTCTGGCAATCTGTACTGACATTGAGATTGTCATCCTGTCCCTTCATATTAACCATCTCATCTTGAAATCTGCCACAATCATTTTTTTCCTGTGCCCACAATTTTGGAAAAATTTGCACAATCTGCTTGAGACAAAAATTATCACTGATTTCAGGTAATTGAAACTCACTAGTGACCATTTCAATTGGACAAACACTTCTCTCGTTACCATATTCAGAAGTATTAATTAACAAATGTTTTCTCCCTTTAGAATCTTTCCAAATTGCCTTATTGCCTAAATCCACAATATTACAAAGTGGTGTTCCTGACAACTTTGGTAACTTTTCTTTTGTTACACTTAACTGTGCCCCGGTATCTATTAAAAACTCTGTATCAAACCCCCCTAAGGTTCCTTCTTTATCCAAAGTTACTGGAGTTAATACTTCAAGAGGACGTGGTTTCAGATAGTCTAGTCAGGATGAATTAAGTCTTTCGTCTATGTGAGTTATGTTACAAACCTGTTTGTGTGTGAGATCATTAGTGTCTGTGTGCTGAACAAATACATTCTCTTTCCGCAAACTTTTTTGTAGATCTAAAAATTTGTCACAGTTTCTTCTATAATGCCCTATTTCTCCACAATGAAAACATTTAAAACCTTGCAGCCTCAAAGGCTTGTCTGTTCTGCAGTTGTCAATCCTGTCACTCTGACTGTTCCAAGAGCTTTTACTTTTTTGAGTGGCATGAAAGGCATTTCTATCATTAACAACTTCTGAGATTTTAAGTCTGGGATTATTCTGCAAAAGCTGACGTCTAATATTTTCAATAAAAAGAGCAGCAACGTCTAATGATTCTTTCTCAGAAGCAATTGCTAATGTTACTGGATCTAAAAATGTAAAAATTTTTTACAAATGCTCTAATCATTTTCTCTTCAGAATCTTGATCAGAAAACAGTAATTTGTATGCAGTCTGGAATTTTAACATAAACTCAAAAGAATCCTCTGTAATTTTGGGTTTAAGATATTCCAAAATATCAACCGTAATGACTTGTTGGCCAGTGGAGATTTGGATTAATTGGCTAAGCCTGTCAATGCAAGACCCTTGTATAAAATCACCGTTATCATCCTCTTGAGGCATGCTGACAGGCATTTTTAACCTTCGACTCATGTGAGTTGGTAACCACAGTTTGTAAATCTTATTTCTTTGTTTCTCAGTCAAATTAAATCGATCTGTATAAGATTCAAAAATGTCTGCATTATGAAATGCATCCAGGTGATTTTTATAATCAGGTATATCTTTTAATACCTTCATTAAATGATCATGAATTTTTAAATTCAGTGTGGCTGCTTTGTCAAGAAATTTTTTCCTTGTCAGTTCTGTGCTGCTAATGTCAGTCACATCTACATCTGCACTAGAACTAGGAATAAAAAACGCCCCTTGAGTATCTTTTTTCTTTTTGTCTTTACCAACAGAGCATGCAAATTTGATATTAGATGTTTCAATTTGTTTTTCTAACTCATGTATGCGTCTATGTAAAATGTTACAATTTGAACATTGATCAGTTTTTACAACTTCGATTTTATGCGATTTCTCATCATTGAAAACCATCAAATTAAACACTTTGATCATTTTCATGACATTTCTTAATTTTTGCTTATTTTTATGCATAGTTAGTATTTTCTTATCTATTCTCTCATTTTCTATTTGCACCTGATTCCATAGAGAACTCCACAATTCAGTGTCAGTAGATGTATGAGGTAACACATTTAACATCATATTACTGTCATTTGCATATGAATTAATAAATTCCATTACTTACGTTTTGTTAAGTATTTTCTTTCACCGAAAACTTGTGCTGCAAAAACTCGAATTGTTCCCCCATAAACGTCGCAACGTTTCTTTGAAGAAGTTCCACGCTATTCCATTCAGCGCATACAGATGCTCCAGACAATGCTCCCTGAACGTCCTGCAAATGTACCTTCTTCCTTGGGAAACTTGACCAAACAAAGGCAACCGCCCGAACTGTCCGTCTCCCTCTAGGAGATTCGTGAAACGTGGTTCTCTGTTAACCAACTGTAGTCAAATCTACCAAAAACTTGACACTTCTTTTTTTTCTTCGGTTCGTTTCAATTTTTTCTCAAATCTTGGATCCAGGATGTATCGACCACACCCCCTCTAATCCAAATGTGATGAAAAAACTGAATGAAGGCTGGCTCGCCAATGTTAAGTGTCCTTAAATTCGCTTTTTCTGTAGATTCACGTCAGTATAACAGAATTCAGCATTCTTGTCGTTTGCACACAAAAACAAAACGTTTATTTTGAAAATAATTACTTACATACAAAAATTGTAAGAATAACGATGTTTCAAATAGATTGATATTCTTAAGAACAGTGGCACATAGTAAACTTCTTTCTCCTCTTCGTGATATCATCACTCTGGCCTGGTCTTTCTTCCTCTGGCCTATCTTCTCCCCATCCTTCCTTCCTAAAGCTTATTCCTAAGCTCACTGTTGTATTTATCCATAAAGACCCACCCAGTCAGCCATTTTAACCTATAAGATGTTATATCCCAACATGGTATTCACCTACATTACTGATGTCATATGAACTACTTCTGAACATATAAGTAGTTTCAAACTTACTGAATTGAAAAGTCTTATGCAGCATTTTTCCCAGTTAGGACTTGCAGCTGTTCAACAACTTGAGGCCACGAATTGAACTTTAGGGTCAATTCTGTCTGTCAGAATAGATCTGACCTTTCACTTAGAATACTGCATATGTAACAATAACTGAACATACAATCAGATAATATATAGATATGAAGGAAAGTCCAGACTATTATACTGTACTGTATACTTTAACATTCTGCCTTTGATAACAGATTCATTCATTACAATATAATTATTGCTAAATTGGATTTCTTACAGGGGATAAATGTCGGTTTAGTTCTAAAATCAGTATGTTCAGAAATAAAGAAGTTTAACGTGGGATCTTCATCAAGACACATGTCTTGTTCAGACAATAAACCTTCCATATCAAAAATGGTACATTGTTCTTTAAATGTAAGTGAAGTGCGATGCGGGTCAATAGCCAAAACACCGCCGGCACCATTGGGTGCCGGAGGGGGTAGGGCAAACGGACCCGCATCGGACTTCCCCGCAAAAAATTTTTTTAAACATAATTTACATAAAAACATTGGAGATCAATTACAGTATTAAAAAGTTTGAAATTGTCAGATGGCGCGAAGTTCAACCCCTTATTCAGGAGGGACAATTGCGTTGGTGTTAGGATTTTGTCAGAAATATTAACCACATTATGACAAAAAGTATCTGAGTATTTTTTTCTTTTCATCGCTCCTCTGCCCCCCCCCCCGCTTCTTCCTCGATCGCCGCATCCTCTTCCAGACCAGTTTTTTGCTTCCTGATCTCTATGTGACTGATGCTAATTGACTGATTGTCCCGAATTATATGAGGTAGATTGATCTCTAGGGTCATCTCTTGAACAACTACTTGATCTCCAAGTGTCCGAAATCTGATCAAAGGCTACTGAAATGCTACGACCTTCACCATCAGAAGCATCAGATTCAAAACTAGAAGCTTCCGAACTTTTATTTTTCAAAATTGATTTTTTGGGTTTATTTGAAGAATTTGATGAATCTTTAGAGTTAGTGAAGGGTCTAGGTGATCTACCCCTATTGTTGTTCGGATTAGGTTTCCTCTGCCACACATAAATTTGTTTCTTTACATAGTCTTGTTTATCACGTTCAAATTTGATTTGATTTTTAGCAATAATCTCTTTTTCTTCATATTCTAAATGATTAGACAAAATTTGATCATTGCTCTCAAAGAACTCCATTTCCTCAAAGGCCTTCAATTTAGATTGTAGTTGTTCAATGTCCTTGGTCAGAGCATTAATCTCTTTTTTGTTTAATAATAATATCTATAAGCTTGAAAGAGCACTCATTCAAAGTTTTTATCCAAAGTTGTTCAAATTCGGGGTTCGAAAACCCAAAGGTGTTTTTTTTTTAATTCTTAAACCTCTTGGTAATCGTTGGGTTTTAGTGTAGTTCTCAAGGGTAATAACATCCCACCACAATCTAAATCTTTGAACAAGCAATCTTTCCAGTCGAAAAAAATGTGTGCCCAAATCTGATGGTTCTTCACATGTGAGAACCCCACTGTCATCAAAGACTTGTTCCGCCCGTCTATGTCGTACAGTATTATCACAGGAATTATAAGTAAAAGTCTTAATACCAGTAGAAGCTTCCTCCACATTATCTCCATCAATCTCCTCCATAATGAAAATACAAAAAATAGGTCAATCCATAGAAAAAAATAATGATTTAAAGTCCATAAAAAAATAATAAAAGAAAAAATGTATGTATGCCTCTCCAGCCCTCAAAAAATAATAACAGTAATGATAAATCCAATAGATGCAAATGTAGAGCAAAAACAATGTCTTCAATCTTCTATTTAATTAAAATCCAACTATTAGATATGAAAATGAGCTACCCAAAACATATAAAGAGTCCAGAGTACAGAGAAAATTCTGAATAGATGGGTGCAATATAGCAGCTGGGTGGGACATGAATTATAAGCAAACCCCCAATAACTGTGTATTTGAGGAAGACATGGCTACTATATAACCTAATAAAATAGACCTGTGTGGGATAAAGGGGTATCTAGCTAAGAAATACGGAAATGAGCCTACATATGGTAAACCAACCCCATAGATCAGGCTAAAGGAACCCCCAGGTCTATAGGTATGGAGCCCTATGAAAGCCTCAAAACAAACACAGTAACATAATGTATAGGGGAAGGAGAATGAGTAAACTCACATAAAATCTCCTTGGAGGTCCACAGTACCCAGGAATAGCGTGCGTCGATCCAGCAAACAATGCAGCAACAAATGGGAGAAAAAAGATAGCGCACTGCGAAATAATGAGGGACTGGAGGCAAAAAGTAGAAAAATATAAAAATGCTTTAATAAAGATGCATGATAGCCTAAGCTAAGGAGAACAAAAAAGAAAAAGGTATCCCTAACGCGTTTCACGCCATAGGGGCGCTTTATCAAAGGGTGTTATCCGTTTGTAAGTGCTCACCTTATGTAGCCACTCGAACACGGAAGTAAATTCGCGCCAAAACCATCATAACGTCAGATGGTTAGGAGACTATGGTGGAGGAGCTATGGAAGCTCTAAAGGGTAAAAATACTTCTATATTCGAATGCAAAACAAAGAAGTCATAAACATACACAATACAGTTGGCTAAAGAATAATCTAAAGGAACAAAACATCATATGTTAAAACAAGAAAAAGAAAGAATAATAAAAGATCCTAAACAAGAATAATGTGAAACAAAAAAATACATAAAAAACGGAACCTCTAGTTACCATGGTGACCAATAGTACACAAATAAAAAAAGATTAAAACAACAACTTTATGCAGACATAACAAATAAAGTTTATCCTATAGAGAAACTCCTACTGTATGCATAACTAATTCTAAATAGTTGTATGAAAATATATATACAGTATATATGTATAAACAAATATAAAAATAAAAAAGCTAAATCATTAGCTGGCTTTTTGTCACCAAGTTTATTTGACTCATGCCATCAGAGACCAATTTCCAATATCCCAAAAGGTTTCTATAAAAAAGCGGCCGTTGCAGTGTTTGTCAATATGCCATTCCACTTAATAACATCAATATAGTTGCACCTAAGCGTAACATCAAAGTTAATACCTTCATTAATTGCAATACAACCTATGTAATTTATATTTTGAATTGTGGTTGTGGCAAACACTACATCGGCCGCACTATAAGAAATCTAAAGATCAGAATTATGGAACATGTCAGGGCCATTAAAAAACATACTACTCTACACCCGGTCTCGAGACATTTTTCACAGTGCCCTATGGGAGGTATCCAGGGCTTCTCTTTCTCGGCTGTTGAGCATGTTTCACCCCCCGTTAGGGGGGGCGATAGGTTAAACATGCTCAACAGACGTGAGATGTTCTGGATATATAGCATGGATTCATTATTTCCTGCTGGAATCAATCAAGATTGGGAGCTCATTCATTTTTTGTAAAGTGGTTGTATTTTTGCATTTATTACAATATTTCATTTATTGAGCTTCTTTACTGCTTTGATTTTCTTTGTATTGATTTTCTTTTCCTTATTTGTCATATACCATCATTTCTCTATATTATTAAGTATTTATTAGTGTATTTATGTTATATTATATCTCATAGAGTTTTGCACAGTGTGGTTAAATATCTTTTCATAATATCCATGTTTGCACATTATTTATTCTTATCTTTATATTTGTTTATACATATATATATATATATATATATATATATATATTTTCATACAACTATTTAGAATTAGTTATGATTTAGTTATACATGTGCATATCTCCATACAGTAGGAGTTTCTCTATAGGATAAACTTTATTTGTTATGTCTGCATAAAGTTGTTGTTTTAATCTTTTTTTATTTGTGTACTATTGGTCACCATGGTAACTAGAGGTTCCATTTTTTATGTATTTTTTTGTTTCACATTATTCTTGTTTAGGATCTTTTATTATTCTTTCTTTTTCTTGTTTTAACATATGATGTTTTTTTCCTTTAGATTATTCTTTAGCCAACTGTATTGTGTATGTTTATGACTTCCTTGTTTTGCATTCGAATATGGAAGTATTTTTACCCTTTAGAGCTTCCATAGCTCCTCCACCATAGTCTCCTACCATCTGACGTCATGATGGTTTTGGCGCGAATTTACTTCCGTGTTCGAGTGGCTACATAAGGTGAGCACTTACAAACGGATAACACCCTTTGATAAAGTGCCCCTATGGCGTGAAACGCATTAGGGATACCTTTTTCTTTTTTGTTCTCCTTAGCTTAGGCTATCATGCATCTTTATTAAAGCATTTTTATATTTTTCTACTTTTTGCCTCCAGTCCCTCATTATTTCGCAGTGCGCTATCTTTTTTCTCCCATTTGTTGCTGCATTGTTTGCTGGATCGACGCACGCTATTCCTGGGTACTGTGGACCTCCAAGGAGATTTTATGTGAGTTTACTCATTCTCCTTCCCCTATACATTATGTTACTGTGTTTGTTTTGAGGCTTTCATAGGGCTCCATACCTATAGACCTGAGGGTTCCTTTAGCCTGATCTATGGGGTTGGTTTACCATATGTAGGCTCACTTCCGTATTTCTTAGCTAGATACCCCTTTATCCCACACAGGTCTATTTTATTAGGTTATATAGTGAGCCATGTCTTCCTCAAATACACAGTTATTGGGGGTTTGCTTATAATTCATGTCCCACCCAGCTGCTATATTGCACCCATCTATTCAGAATTTTTGTAGCACCCATCAGGAGATTCATTTCTCTGTACTCTGGACCCCTTACCGCTATGTGGAGCGGGGTTGGGAGGTTGCAGGGATGACCAGATCGCCAGAGTCCCGTGGCAGCCTGAGGGACCGGGTCGCCGCCATCTTGCACAGATTTGCGCATGCGCAGACAGGTGGCAGCCATTTTGAGCTCACGCATGGGCAGGAAATGGCGGCAATGAGACAGAGGGACTTCCAGCAGCCAAGAAAACAGAACTGCGCTATACAATATGAACTAAACAAAATAAAGGATACACATAAAACCACTATCTATATCAATTTTATCTAAACTCTCCTTGCAGCTGGCCAAAACTCTCACCCGGAGAGAAAAAGTCAAAATGGATGGCAAAATGACCTATAACACACAGGAGAGAAAGAAACAAAAACAGAACATAGTGTAATCTGTAAATTGAGATAGATATTCCTGCTATAAAAAATGCACCTACAGGATAATAATCCAGATAGGACAGAATGAATAATCTCAGCTGGATGTGTTGAGCAGAGAATCCACGCCTCCATGTTGCACTCAACCCCTTTGTAAAGGTGTAAAAACTTGGCTCCATCAGGGGGATTTCTTTATACAGAATGTACCTGGGTGTTTCCTGGGTTTTTTGGGGAATTGCCACTGGTTTTTGTTCGAATAAGAGTTGCCTCTACTGTACTTGGTAGAAACTTCTTAGAGGCTTATTAACTCTGCTGTGCTCCCAAAGGGGATAAGATAAAAAGATAAGGAAAAGAGAGAGAAAGAGAGGGAATGTACTCACGTACAAAAACAGATTTATTGAGCTAAAACCAGCAAGGATATATCCGTGATGAGAATGCCGCACTGCAACTATCTCCTGCAAGAGATACTGTCACTGCTTCCTGAGCGGACGGCCCACGTCCCTCTTTCACGGTGTCACTGTCCACAGAAGAGTCAGTCTACCACTGGAGAGTACTTAACTGTTAGAGGCGGTGACCCGCGTCTCTCTCTGCCAGGACTTCCGCATACACAGACTCTTCCGCGTCACGTGGGAGCTATCGAGGTGGAGACAGAGTTTTATCCATTAACCGGTTATTCAGGAAGCTGTGACAGTATCTCTTGCAGGAGATAGTTGCAGTGCGGCATTCTCATCACGGATATATCCTTGCTGGTTTTAGCTCAATAAATCTGTTTTTGTACGTGAGTACATTCCCTCTCTTTCTCTCTCTCTTTTCTTTATCTCTTTTTTATCATATCCCAGCAGAGTTAATCAGGCTCTAAGAAGTTTCTACAAAGAATAAAGAAATCCCAAAACATACAGGACACCTACAACCTCATCTTGAACTCCCAAAATAACCACAACATGTATATAAGCGTATGTGTCACAGAGGAGTGTACTGAGCATGGCAATATATATTTAAAACCAGAGACAGAACATAAAACACAGACAGAGCTCAGTGCACATCCAGTGAAACTTATACATGGTACAGTGCCTAAATATATATATATAGATATCTTTTGAATAAAATGGTCTTTTAATTTAACTCTTTGGCCAAAGTGTTGTAAGCCCTTGAGCCCCTACACAGCAGACCACATCTCAAGGGTACCTAACACTAATATAAATTCTTAATAACCTGTGTATTACCAGGAAGAATGATTTATAATAAATCTGTCAAAATTAGTTGCATAGTTCTAAGTCTGATTGAAGCTCTTATTAACCTGTACATTACCAGGAAAAGCACTCTGTATTAGAGTTGTCGCAATCAACCTGTAAGCAAGTTCTCCTGAGAGTGGGAAATGCAATAGAGTGAGCTTTAAACCATTTAAAAGTGGGAGGGGGTGAGCTTCAAACTAGGGAGGAGGAGCCACCCTCCAAATCAGCCATAACCAACTGAACAAGAATTGTAAAACATACAGGACACCTACAAGCTCATCTTGAACCCCCAAAATAACCACAACATATATATATATATAAGCGTATAAGTGTCACAGAGGAGTGCTACTGAGCATGGCAATATATATTTAAAACCAGAGACAGAACATGAAACACAGACAGAGCTCAGTGCACATCCAAAGACACCAATACACGGTACAGTGCCTATATATATATATATATATATATATATATATATATATATATATATATATATATATCTTTTGAATAAAATGGTCTTTTAGTTTAACTCTTTGGCCAAAGTGTTGTAAGCCCTTGAGCCCCTACACGGCAGGCCACATCTCAAGGGTACCTAACACTAGTATAAATTCTTCATAACCTGTGCATTACCAGGAAGAATGATTTATAATAAATCTGTCAAAATTAGTTGCATAGTTCTAAGTCTGATTGAAGCTCTTATTAACCTGTACATTACCAAGAAAAGCACTCTGTATTAGAGTTGTCGCAATCAACCTGTAAGCAAGTTCCCCTAAGAGTGGGAAATGCAATGGAGTGAGCTTTTAACCATTTAAAAGTGGGAGGGGGTGAGCCTCAAACTAGGGAGGAGGAGCCACCCTCCAAATCAGCCATGATCAGCTGAACAAGAATTGTAAAACATACAGGACACCTACAAGCTCATCTTGAACCCCCAAAATAACCACAACATATATATAAGCGTATAAGTGTCACAGAGGAGTGCTTGTAGGTGTCCTATATGTTTTACCATTCTTGTTCAGCTGGTCATGGCTCTGTCTGTGTTTTATGTTCTTCATGAACTTTGTCAATACCTCAGCCAACTCCCTGGTCTAGCCAAAGCACTGGTTGCAGGGAGCAAGTATGACACTACGCACCAGCGGACCATATTTCTAGTGGTTGCTGACCATGAACTTTGTGAAGAAGGGGCTCCAAAGGCTCTGTATTTACTAGATGCTCCAGGGGCTGCAAAGTGTTATACCCAACTATGGCCACTCCACCCTTGACCGATCCGTCGCTGGGGAACACTACCGTGCCGAGCTCTTAAATACCTCTCACACCCCGTGGAGGAGCAATATTTCCATAGTAAGTTCACAATGTAGAAAATAGCTGAAGCGCTCAAATGCAGGTGTAATGAACAAAAATAAGCCAAACCACTAAACCAGGGTACTAATAAATAACATAGTACTTAATATGTAATAGTATGGGTACTATCCTCCTGAAGACAGGTGGTAGATGGTACAAGCCCACTCACCCTCAGTCTCATCGGCAGGTTCTCCTGAAAATAAGCAATACTCACATCCTGGTAGTAGGTAGGCAAGCTGTGCAGCTACATATATGCAATACAGGAAAAGGGAGACCAAAAAGGGCACCAGCACAAACGGAGCAGGAAGGACCCAAAACAAAAAATGATTAAAAGGGCACTTTAATGTGACAAAAGACCCATCCAACGCGTTTCGAACATCACAGCGTTCTTTTTCAAGGATAAAACACAATGTAATAACATCCATTATATACCCTCTTACCTGTGGGCCGTTTCGCGCCAAAAAACGGAACCTGATGACGTCATGACGCTATGCGCGTCATCGCACATGCGCAGAGCGACTCAGTGCCGATCTAAGGGAAAAGCAAGTCTCACAGGCAGTGTGGCCATCTTGGTTAAGGGCAAGTCATAGAAAATCACTGCCCCACTAATACAATACATCCCTACAACGCATACATACAGTGCTACTCACTGAGCATGCGCATTGCGATGAGGTAAACATCAACAATGCTGAAATACAAATGTTAAGAAATATAGAAGATAGAGAGAAAAAACACTCTATAATGAGGAAAATTGAAAAAAACATATTAATTTACAACTTACACTGACACATAAGGGAAAAATAAGAGATATAGAAAACATATAAACATAATTTGACAAATAATTTAAAACAACCAAATAACTTAAAAAATATATGTTAAAACATAAATACTGCATAACACATATTGTATGTCTAAATCCTAGGAACCAGGGAAATACAACAAATATCATATATAAAGAACATTGTATAAGGTATTATCAACACATTACATCAAATAACCAAGTTTATCATAAACTTTGTGAAACTTTATAAGATTTAAAAGGCTAATTTGATCAATACTTATTTGCTGAACGTGATTGACCTAAAGTGCAATCGATTATTTAAAAATTGTCAAATATTACAAGAAATGGGTTAACTGCCAGTCAATATTCAGACCCATAGGGAAGCGTGTTTGGAGAATAAAAATCCAATATGCCTCCCTACAGTTCAGAAGGTTGACATGATCACCTCCTCTAGATTTACAATTAACTGATTCAATTCCCAGGAAGGAAAAATTACTTGTTTCTCCCTGACCACATTCCGTGAAATGTTTGGAAACAGGATGATTGATGTCTTTCAATCTTATGAGCCTCAAGTGCTCTAACATCCTGACCTTAAGGGCTCTAGTCGTTCTCCCCACATACCTCTTGCCGCAACCACATGTAATGAGATAAACAACAAATTGACTTTTACAATTTATAAAACTGTTGATCTTAAATTCCTTATTCTTTATTTTATTCACATCATGTGGCTGCGGCAAGGCATACTGTAGAAAACTTTTTGCCGGCTTCATGTGTTTGAATACACTTCAAGAGCCACATTTAAAGGAACCCCTGGTGATAAAAGGTTTTGTAGACCCAGAAGTATTAAGTTCACTTGGTGAGACATAAGATCCAATTGTTCTCGCTCTACGGTATACAAAAGTAGGACCAGGTTCAACATATTTTTTAAGGACAGGGTCCATGGATAGGACATTCCAATGTTTTGAAATTATAGAGTTAATCTTTCCACTTTGTTTATTAAACTGTGAAATAAAAAGAGGACATTTATTTTTAGACTTTACCAATCCATGTGTACCCTGTTTATTAACAATTGTCTCATTAGTATTGCCAAGGCGAGAATCCCCAATTGAATGTGCGGGCAACAATGATGCCCTCTCTGTTTGTACTGCATTATTGAAAGCAATTGCTATATGGTATTTAGGGTATCCCCTTTCCAAAAACCTCTTCGTCAGTTCCTCAGACTGAGAAAGAAAACCACTAAATGTGGAGCAGTTTCTTCTCAGTCTGAGGAACTGTCCCTTGGGTATTGCTTTTATAATATGAGATGGATGCCAGCTGTCCAACCTAAGAAATTTATTTCTTGCGTTTAACTTCCTATATACATCTGTTTGGATTTTTTTATCTATATCTACAAATAATTGTAGATCCAGAAATTCAATGTGATGAAAATGAAAATTTAGTGTAAATTTTAAGTTGTAAATATTGTCATTAAGATAAGATACAAAAGCGTGAAGTGTAGTGACATCCCCTTTCCAAATAATAATTAAGTCATCCACAAACCTTTTATAAAAAACAATATTGTGACGAAAAGAATTTGTGCTTGAATATATAAAGAGTGCTTCCCACCACCCCATAAATAAATTTGCAAAAGAAGGAGCAAAACATGTGCCCATAGCAGTGCCAATTAATTGCAAATAAAACTTATTGTTAAATGTGAAGAAGTTGTGCGTGAGTAAAAAATGAATAGCGTCCAAAATAAAAGCCGACTGAAAGATTGAAATTTCTGGTATCTCAATAAATTGGCGGACAGCTGCCATCCCATGATCATGTTGTATAACTGAATACAGAGAGGTAACATCAAGTGTTACCCACAAGTAATGATTGCCCCAATTAACATTTTTGATCTGATCAAGAAGATCACCTGAGTCCCGTATAAATGAGGGCAACTTCCTAACAAATGGCTGAAGAAAACCATTTACATATCTTGACAAACCATCTCCCAAAGATCCAATGCTAGAGACAATTGGACGACCTGGAGGGTCGACCAATATTTTGTGGAGCTTTGGGAGATGGTGGAAGATAGGGATAATGGGATGTGATGGTATAATGTATTTAACCTCTTCCTTGGATAAAACTTCCATAATAACACCTGAGTCAATCAGTTCAGTAAGGACATCCAAGAAGTGAGGAGTGGGATCGGTGGGTAGTACACGATAGGACCGGCCATCATCCAGTTGGCGTAATGCCTCCCTGATGTAACCGTCTCTACCCTGCACCACCACAGCACCACCCTTGTCCGCACTCTTAATGACCAAAGCATGATTATTTTTCAAAGATTTTAAATCTAAACGTTCACTTTGATTCAAATTGTCATGATCTATACGTGAGAGGTAAAATCCCTGAGCTAGAAGACGGAGGTCCCTAATGACCAGATTTTCAAACATAGTCAGAAATTTACCCTTAACATGAGTGGGGTAGAAGATAGAGCTCCTTTTTAGGCCCGAGTTCCAATCTGAGAAAGTAGGAATACTAATATCATCAAAATTCTGTTCAGACAAAAGATCATTCATATCTTGCAAGGTGCAGAAATCATTAAATGTATGTAGAGCAATAGATACCGGAGGAACGGAGCCAGATGAGGGGACATCACTCTCGATGGCAAGTGGTGTCCCCCCATCCAAGTCACCATCTCCGGTCGACCCAGAAACATTTGGAATAAAATTATCAAAAAACTTTTTCAAGGATAATTTCCGAACAAACTTATACACATCAATGGTGGTTTCAAACAAATTAAAGTTCATGGAAGGTGAAAATGTTAGACCTTTATCTAGTAGTGACAACTCTATAGGGAGAGAGTGGTTCCTGATATATTTATAACATTTGATACGTCATTCAAAACTTCTTCCTTTTGGAGGCGGACCTGTAACCCCCTCCTCCTCCCCCTCTCTTCTCTCTTCTGATTCTCTTGTGTCCTTTTGAAATAAAGGGAAAGATTTTTGTTGTTGTTGCTGTCTCTGATGATTGTCAGTTTGGTAAGAAAAAGTATCATGGGACTGGTCCGGACCAGAACCAGACCTAGGTGGCTGGCCCCAAAAGGTACGACCACCCCTCCCCCGCCCTCTGGAGGGAGCTCCACGACCACGATGATCATCATTTTCAAATGTATTGACAAAAGATACAGAGTGAGAGGTAGAGGCAGTCTCTGCATCTGAAACATCAGATTCGCCACTCTGATAATCCACATTCTTAGACTTTAAAATAGACTTATTGGGAGTAGACCTGAACTGAATAAATGATTTTTCTTTCTTATTCGATCTATCTTGAATGGAATTTATCCTCTGCCAATGGTAAACTTGGTTCTTTTCATAGTCATATCTGTCCCTATCATATTTACTTTGTTTCTTAGACATGATACCACATTCCACATCTTTTACCATTTTGGAGAGAATAAGATCAAATTCCTTGAAGCCCTTCAAACCTTTGAAACTATATAGAGTTTTCTGCAGTTCTGTGATTTGCATATCAAGCTGATCTTTCTCCTTCATTTTCTGTGTCACTGTTAACTCCATTAAGCGAAAGGAGCAGTCATTTAAAGCTGCCACCCATCTATTTTCAAAATCCACATCTGGAAAGCCAAAAGAGGGGGCCTTCTTCACCCTTAACCCTCTTGGGATCCTTTTACATTTAGCATAGTTCTCCAGGCTTATAATGTCCCACCACACGCGGTTTTTATGAATCAATAACCTTTCCAATTTTTGAAAATGGATTTTGAGGTCAGAGATATCAGTGGTATCCAAATCCACAATGTTGTCAAACACACGTAAAGCTTGTTTTTTTCTTTGTGTATCATCACATGGGGGATTCTCGCCTTGGCAATACTAATGAGACAATTGTTAATAAACAGGGTACACATGGATTGGTAAAGTCTAAAAATAAATGTCCTCTTTTTATTTCACAGTTTAATAAACAAAGTGGAAAGATTAACTCTATAATTTCAAAACATTGGAATGTCCTATCCATGGACGGTATAATGGAAAACAAAGGGGGTACTGAGGCCACAAAAAAGTAACAGTAAAAATAAGCATGAATAGCCAAAAAATATAAAAATAGGGACCTTCCTTATAAAGTCAAAATTAAGCTCCAAAAAAACCTATGCATGTGCAGCTCCAATCTGTATATATTGCAATGTAGAAAATAGCTGAAGCGCTCAAATGCAGGTGTAATGAACAAAAATAAGCCAAACCACTAAACCAGGGTACTAATAAATAACATAGTACTTAATATCGGACGCCAACACTCCCCGATCCCTCCACCGGGTGATCCCACCCCGTGTCCGATCCCTCAAGGGATAAGTCCTCCCGCGCCCAAGTGAGCTAAATATGTGTACATATATGTGTGTGACTGCGCAGCCACTGAGTCCCGAATGAATGGATGGTACCATTGGTGCACCTGTTGAAATACCTGCCGGGTACTCCGGTACCCGGGACCGCTACTCTCTTCACAAAGGATCCAACCAAAGCAGAAGTCGTCCTCCCACTACGCGGTGATCCAGGGCGATCCTACCCGGACACTCGAAATCGAATAGCGGGGTCTGCACCCAGACCTCCCGCCAATTAGGACAGGCCTGCATCACTCGACGGATACAATGGGGGATCAGGAACCTCACTACGGCAATCCCTAGCTCGGCTTCTCTCTACCGTGACTCAGGGCCTAACTGGGCCGGGGGGGTTTTGGGGCCTCCCCTACACAGAAGCTTTGTCTCCTCTCCTCTCCTCCCCTGCTCCTCTCTCGCTCTCCTCCACGTGCGCGCAACCACCTCCATTTTCATCCTCCATACTCTTAGCCCATTGGATCAACCCTGTCACAAGGTACCCGCAGGGCTGCTGGGACAAGGGTCTCGCCACCTCCCACCAATTAGCACTCTCCTCCTTCGCGGGCTTTGGCAACTCGCATCCGCGCAGGCGCAACATCCCCCCACTAGCAAGGGTGAAAAAGGGGAGTCCCGGCTACAAAACTTATTATTGAACAATGTGTACATGAAGCAAATAATATTTACATCATGTGTGTTGTTAATTTATTATTGTCGACTTGCTTTGTTTATATAGAATGTTTACTTTCAAGCGTGTATTTGTTTTGGAGCATTGATTGCAATTGTGTACATGATGTAAATATTATTTGCTTCATGCACACTTTGTTCAATAGTAAGTTTTATACCAATTTACTCTTTACTGCTATGGATAGGTGCTTGCTTTATTCTCTTATGAGATGTGTTTTTATTTTCATTTGGCTTTGTTTTTAATTTGGCAGTGATGTTGTCAATTGCAGATCGGATGTTTAAAATAGCTACATGCATATCCTTTCTCATTTCTTTGTAGGTTGCTTAATCATACTTATATTTTACATACATATAAAGATATATGTAAAATAATATATATATATATGTAAAATAATATATATATTTATATATATATATATACACGGTGATCCAGGGCGATCCCACCCGGACACTCGAAATCGAATAGCGGGGTCTGCACCCAGACCTCCCACCAATTAGGACAGTCCTGCTCCACTCGACGGATACAATGGGGGATCAGGAACCTCACTACGGCAATCCCTAGCTCGGCTTCTCTCTACCGTGACTCAGGGCCTAACTCATTTCTTTGTAGGTTGCTTAATCATACTTATATTTTACATACATTTATAAAGATATATGTAAAATAATATATATATATGTAAAATAATATATATATATATGTAAAATAATACATATCTTGCGGGTGGGTCGCTTGCGGGCTTAACCCCTTCATGACCGTTGCTGTATTAACCACCATGGTAATGAAGGGGTTAAGTTGACCCGCAACACCCCCGGAAACCATAAACACCCCCCCAAATTCCAAATACCCCCTTAATCCACTGCCGCTCCCCACAGAAAGCATGGTAATGGATGGTTAACCCCTTCATTGCCTTAGCGGTTGGCCGCTAAGGTAATGAATTGGGCTGTTAATGCATTATTCTTGCTTCGGATGCATGGGGGGGGGGCTTCGGTGCTGATATTCCTGGGTATCAGCTCTGGAGCCCCCCTTCATCAATCCGAGGCAGGAAAAGTGCCTGATTTTTTTTTTATGTCACCTATCGCCGCTCAGCAGCAGCTTTTTGCCAACTTCTGTTGGCGGAGCGATTTGGAGAAAATCTCTCCATTTTATAGCCCCGATCAGCGCTGAGATGCTGATCGGAGCTACTAGAATACGGCGGATTTTAAAACTGGCGAGATATGGCTTCTCGCCCCACCCGTGCGGCGAGTTTTTTAAGAACACATTCAAAACTGGCGGGTTTTACTCAGCTCGTCAGTTTTTCGCCATGTTCTGAATTGCTGTAGGCAAATTTGGCAAATTACTGGCAATATTAGCCTTCTCGCTGCTCTCTGCATAGGCCTCTTGGTCGTTTGTCTTTCCAGATGAATTGGAATTTCTGATTTTGAATATTTTTAAGCTCAGGCAGGGAAACATTTATCGGGAGGGATTGGAAGTAATACAGAAGTCTAGGGAGAACTTTCATTTTGGTGGATATAATTCTCCCTATCCAGGATATTTGGAGTTTATTCCATGCTAGTAAGTCTTTTTTTAATTTTATCAAAAAGAGGTGGGAAATTACACTGGTATAGAGATTCATAGGAGTTTTCAATCTTAACTTCAAGATACTTGAAATATGTAGAGCTCCATTTATAATTAAAATTTGATTGCAGTAGTTTAATCTCTGGGGGCGGGAGAGTTAGGTTTAGGGCTTCAGATTTGTCATTATTAATTTTATAGCCTATAGACAATGCCGAATTGATCTAGACTCCTTTGAAGATTTGGAAGGGATTTCACTGGATTGGCTTAAGTTAATATTACATCATCCGCAAATAAGGAGATCTTATAGTTTATTCCATCGATAGGGATTCCTTGCATATTGACTTCCTCTCTAATTGTGGCCGCTAAAGCCTCGATTGATAAGGCAAAGAGCAGCGTAGAGAAGGGGCATCCCTGTCTGGTTCCATTTTTGATTGGAATAGGGTCTGAGTCTCCTCCTGGAAGTTTGACATACGCTGTGGGTGACTGTTATAGGGCTCGAACACCCTGAAGAAATTGGCCCTTTTTTAGGTCCACATTTTAACATACAGATGCAGCGGCTGTTATTCGAACAAATCACAGAGCTGTTTTTTTGTGTTCTGTTGTATTCCACGCGGCATTAATGTGGCCAATCACACCAGGCACCCGTGTTTATCGCGGTTGCTTTGTTTGAATTTCATGGATTCTGTTTCTTTGTGTGCAATGAAATGAATAAATTGTAATGTGTACAGTACTGTAATACTGTGCTACTGTGTCAATTTCAGGTGTTTAAAAACCAGAACACTAAAATGCCATTTTCTGCACTCACCTGCACTCGCATCTTAAGGCGGTATGGTTGGAAGAAATCTCGCGCCATGACATGGGTATTCCAAGGTATACAACGCGTGAAGTGTTCGAATAACGGCCGCTGCATCTGTAGTCTGGTCCAACAATGATCATTTTATTCTATCGAATGCTTTTCCAGCATCCAAGCTTAGTAGTATAGCTTTGTACCAGTAAGTTGCACATGGTCAATGATGTTTATGATCTTTTGGGTATTGTCTGAGGCTTGCCTACCTGAGACAAAACCTACTTGATCAATATGTATTAGTTTTGGTAGAATCGGGTTCAACATGTTCGCCAGGATCTTACTATAGATTTTCAGATCAGAGTTGAGTAATGATATTGGTCTATAGTTCCCACATTGTAGTGGACCTCTACCTTCCTTATGAATGATAGCTAGATTGGTTAGATAGACATTGAAGTTGGGATTGGCGCACCCAGCAGAAAGGAATGAAATGTTTCAAGAATATACAGCGTTAGAATCATTTGAATTTTTTTATAATAAAGGTTAGTAAAACCGTCAGGACCTGGCGTTTTATTTATCTTTAGAGATTTGGGGGCCTATGCAGGAAACTCCATGTTTTTGGCGTATTCCCCTCGCAGTATGCAGGAAGGTGCGCATATCTGTCAGAGGAATCCGGCAGAGAGATGGCGAGCCCTGGCGAGAAGGGCTCCGCTGGCGAGATCTGTCAGCAGAGAGCGAGATCCGCCTCTCTCTGCACAAATCTTGCCGGCAAATAAAAAATGTGTACATAACAATTTTATTCATATTGTAGATGTGCAGGGGGTCTCCGGGGATGAACCGCGTTGGTTTTATGTCCGGTGTTCCCTGCTTCACGAGATACAGGCCCCATTATGAGGTGCCGGTATCTCCTATGCATGGAGATAGCCCGATCACGTGATGCGGGACATTTCCATTCATGGGAGATATCGGCACCCCATAATGGGGACTGTATCTCGGGAAGCAGGGGGTCCCCGGACATAAAACCAACATGGTTCATGTCCGGAGACCCTCTGCACATGTACACTATTAATACAAATATGGTAATGCTGCTTCATTACCTTAGCGGCTATCCGTTAAGGCAATGAAGGGGTTAAGTCACAGTAGCATGTTTATTGGGGACAATTGCCCCCAATAAACATTACAATTCACAACACAATCAACCTCTGTGCCCCCAACAACCCCTATACCCCCCTTATAAACATAACCCATAGTTCTTTTTTCAGGCACAGGAATGGTACTATAGGCCGGCGGTGGGCCTCGGTTGTTCCCGCAGGGGTCCCCGCTTGCCTGCAGTATCAAGTCTGTGCCCCCAAAAAATAATTAAAAAACACAAATACTTTTACATAAATACACCCCCTCACCCCATTACCCACCCCCGTGAGGCATAACCACCATCACCCCTACACACCGGGAGGCGTACTTTCCCTCCCTTGGGGACAATACCCCCTACCCCCAATACAACATTCAAAACAATACACACACCCGCACTAAACATAACAATTATTAATAAACTATACATAACCCACACACACCATATAGCAAATATATTGTGGTTTTACTGAACCCCTTAATAACAATAACAGTTAATAAGCGCTAAAGTTATTAATGGGTTAAGACACCCTGCACCCATTCATTTGTAGAGGGCTTCACATAATTCACTTTATATATATATATATATATATATATATATGAAAAAAAAAGAAAAGAAAAAACAGGCGCACACCTAGTGCATTAACATAATAAAAATTGTATTTCAAGGAACATAAAATCTGACAAATGCCCACTCACAAGGATAAAGCAATAAATAGCGTGTATGAGATTGGCTCTCATGTGCCGTCGGCTCGATCTCTCTGTGTAGCTCCAAGTCCTGGCGTCGTCACGTGACTCCCCTCGTGTAGCCGGTGAGCCGGTGAACCGGAAGTGGAAGCTCACATGCTCTCTGGCAGCAGCTGGCCTCGATGCTCGTGGGCAAATGGCGGTCTCAAGCTAGTCACGCCCTACGCGTTTCGTCACGGATAGTCACTTCTTCAGGGGAACCCTCCAAGCTACCCACCATGATATTTATAGGGAGATACTTGTAATAGATTAGTTCAAAACTCCAATTTTTAATATAATTTACAAATCAAATGTTATTCATTACACATCCTTTTGTATTTCAAGCTTATGGTTACTTAATTCAAATCTTAATTGATAGACTGACTTTTAATCAAGAAACTGATTTTTTAGTTCAAAACTCCAATTTTTAATATAATTTACAAATCAAATGTTATTCATTACACATGCTTGATGTACAAAACTTTTTTCCATTGACTCAATGGGGTCTTCATGACACATTCACAGTGTGTTTATATGTGATGCACCTGTTTGATAATATGTTAACGATGTATACTAATTGATAAACAAGTTTCATTATTCAATTATTGGCAAATCTATTACAAGTATCTCCCTATAAATATCATGGTGGGTAGCTTGGAGGGCACCCCTGAAGAAGTCACTATCTGTGACGAAACGCATAGGGCGTGACTAGCTTGAGACCGCCATTTGCCCACGAGTATCGAGGCCTGCTGCTGCCAGAGACTCTATCCTTGGTGTGTATCAGACGGCTCCAACACAACCTAACCATAGAGGACCTGGAGGACCTTTGCTGTCTAGAGGGTCCCTTCCCAGCCGAACACTGCATGTGAGCTTCCGCTTCCGGTTCACCAGCTCACCGGCTACACGAGGGGAGTCACGTGACGACGCCAGGACTTGGAGCCACACAGAGAGGATCGAGCCGACGGCACATGAGAGCCAATCTCATACACGCTATTTATTGCTTTATCCTTGTGAGTGGGTATTTGTCAGATTTTATGTTCCTTGAAATACAATTTTTATTAGGTTAATGCACTGGGTGTGCGCCTGTTTTTTCTTTTCTTTTTTTTCAGATATGGTCAGGGACTGGTGATCCCTTTAAAACGGGCAGCAAGAACCTGGTGCACTTATCATTGGAACAGGACCTTTTATATATTGAAGGTTTTTTTGTATTTTTTCATTTTTTACTTTTTCACTTTTTTAAATTTTGTGTAATTAAAAACTGTTAGCAGTCCAAACCTACGGAGGTTTTTAAATTTAGTTACAAGTAGTGAATTAGTCCACAATCAATGTGTATTAGTTTTAAACTAGTCACCCCACCAAGCACCTTATATGATTAGCTTGACTGGTTCTTTTTATACATTAGTAATATATAGAGGCGCTACTTCATTCCTTTGTTATATATATATATATATATATATATACATAATATTTTAAATATATATACAAATATATTTAAAATACATGTATGATTAAGCAATCTACAAAGAAATGGTAAAGGATATTCATGTACAAATTGAAAACATCCGATCTCAAATTGACAACATCACTGCCAAATTAAAAACAAAGCCTAATGAAAATTAACACACATCTCATAAGAGAATACAGCAAGCACCTATCCAAACCAGTAAATAGCAAATTGCAATAAAACATACAATTCAACAATGTGTACATGATGCAAATAATATTTCCATCATGTACACAATAGCAATCAATGGTCCAAAACAAATACACGATTGAAAGTAAACATTCAATATAAACAAAGCAAGTAGACAATAATAAATTACCAACACACAATGTATGCCATCCGAAATACATTACAAGCAACTCTAAACCAAAAAACCCTATTCAATATTGTTATGCAAAAACAAAACCATTCCAAAAAAAATCTATTTCTAACTAACACGATCATACACAATCTAACTTCACCAAAGAAGCCACAATAAAAAATTAAGGCAGGGTCCCAATATACATCCATGCAATCATCACCTTCTGAATTGACATAAATAATTCAAAATAACATTTCACACACACAATTTTAACCAAACAGGGAAAATACTTGTACAAGACATGAAAAAATGCAATTAACATTTGCAAAACAACCCTTTAATAAACATGTATGTATATAGCTCCATAGGGTAATATATACATACATGGGCATTAAATGGACATTAAAAAAATAAATCTGACATGTTAGAAAAAAACAGTTAAAACTGAAATAAAATACATTTCTTTAGTTTACTTACCATTAGATGACCAATGACCAACTTCCGGGGGAACCGCTATGTCTGTAACAAATCCAAAGACAGAAACCAGGAACCCATAAAATAAAAAACCTTTGTAATCCAATGTGGTGTCTTCTTTCTTGTCTTTATAATCCATACCGTCTGTGGTCTTCTTTTCTGGGTCTTCTTTACCGTCTGCGGGGTCTTCTGGGTCTTCTGGCTTCTTCTGCGACGCACTGTCCATCTTCTTCTGAGGGGAGGTCCTCTCCCCACGGCGTCTAGCTGGAAAATGAGATGACATAGGCTTTTATAGGCCTATGACATCACATTTTGCATCAAATGGTTCTCACGGTCCTGATTGGTCCGGGGTGGGGGCGGGGTGTATTTATGTAAAAGTATTTATGTGTTTTTTAATAATTTTTGAGGGGCACAGACTTGATACTGCAGGCAAGCGGGGACACCTGCGGGGAACACCCGAGGCCCACCGCCAGCCTATAGTGTCATTGCTGTGCATCCCAAAAATGTTAGGGACCTTAAGGGGTTAGTGGTGTATTATATATATATATATATATATATATATATATATATATATATATATATATATATATATATATATATATATATATAGCGGTCGTGTAAAATGGCTACAGTCATCTCTCCTGCTGACAGTAAGGCCTGGTAAGTTGTGGGCATGCCAGCAGTAATTATGGAGGTTTGCCCTCACACCCTGGTGATGTGCCCTGTGTAAGGGTGGGAGTGGTCACAGACTCTGACTCCCTGGTTGGTGATGTCAGAGTGGTGTCAGCCCCCAGAGGTACATAAGGCACAGCACTGTGTCTAAAAGTTAGTTCTAAGTGGAGGAGGAGTTCTGTCAAGTTCAAGTTCAAGTAGTTAAAACAGTTATGTTCTAATAGCTGCAGTAGGAGTCTGTGTCCAGGGACCTGGCACAGAATAAAGATATCCCGGCTGGGATAGGGAATCCCTGATCAAGGCGACATACCTTTTAAAGGGAAGTACGGGCACAATGAAGGGCTAGAGACACCCCATTGTGGAGGGCAGCTAGCCCACCGTATCAATAAAGATGAAGCTGATTACAGAAACCCTCGTGTGTAAGAGTCAAGTGATTGCACAGGGGGCTGCACCACCGAGGAGTTCCTCACCAGGACCATCCCCAAGTGACCGAAGGGACCCTGATGAGGTGGAGGCGCTGCACTGGAACTAGGTAGGACTCAGCACACTACCTCAGCTGCCTGTCTGGACGGGTCCTCCCCACACACCATCATGCGGGAGACTCAGGAGTCCTGTAGCCAACAGGTGCACCACCAGACACTACCACACTGTAATGGGGGCCGGTTAGACCACAGGGGCCAATGTGAGATTGGGTGGGTCAGGCCGGGCCAGAAATACCGTTACATTTGGAGGCGAGCTGCTGAGATCAGATCTGTCAACAGGACAGGCTCTAGCTAGGCACACTGGGAAACAGGGAGAGCGTCTGCTGCCACTCTGTGCTGCATAGGGACGGACCTAGGGGTGGTCAGGGGCTGACAGGGTATTGTCAGTTCGCAGGGACAACCTAGGGGCCTGAAAGGAGTGAGGGGTTTGGAGCCGGGCTATAGCTGACCGAGTCACCTTGAGGTAGTGCTTGTTGGTAGGACGCCAGAAGGGATAGCCTGTTAACGTGGTCAGGAATCCTGGAGAGGGTCTGCGCTAGGCTGACCAAGAGAGGTAGACGCCCCAAGTACTGCATGGCAGAGCCAGAGTACTCTAGCCCATTCCAGACACTTACCATAGGGAGCACAGACTGGGAGGAAGGAGTTACAGCAGACACTGAGAGAGTGAGCCTAGCCTGAGGTAGTGCAACATGAGTCCAGCCTAGATCAGGTACACATGTGGTGGTGCATCTGAAGCGAATCTTTATTGTACTGGTGTGGTGGCTGACCCACAGAGCGGAGCCCCATGTACGATAATTGGTACGAGAGCGTGACGACCCAAGAAATGGAGGATCCGCGTGGTGCGGAGAGCCCAAAATGACGACCAGAGGCTGATGGGGAAGGCACCCGTGGCGTGCGCCCCACTGAAGAGCAAACCGTCGCTGAGCTGTCTTTAACTAATCTGCTCTGGAGTGGAGCGAAGGCCGTGGCTGCCCCGTTTTTGTCCTGTCTGGGACACCGAGGGGCCACCCTTGAAGAGTGTGAGGACATTGTGATAACTGGGGGGGAACCCAGCGAGAAGAGCAAACAAACTGACATTTCGGGCTTAAAAGCCAACCAAAATGGCGGTTCCCGCTTGATAGGGAGACCGCATGGGACAGTCGCAGAGAAAATGGCTGATACAGAACTTGCAAAAAGCTGGCCGGGAATGGCGCGAACAGCAGAGCCCCGCCCTGATGGGGGGCATGGCGCGAAAGCTACGGCTGCGCCTTCATGGACAGTGACTCACTCAGCCCCTGTGCTGAGTCAACCGCTTAGTCTATGGGGGAGTGACTTTCAATTATGGCCTGTGGGAATGCACCCACTGGGCCCAGGGACTGATATCCAGACGGCGCCACTACAAGGAGTAGTTCCGGCCGCGGAGGTAACGTGCAAAAAGGAGGGATATTTTGCACGGAAAGCAGCAGCTAGGAGAAGGCGGGAACTAGCCGCGGCCCAAGAATCCCACTCTGATGAGGAAATTGGCGCGAAAACGCAGACCGCGCCCACCAGGACTGAGAAAGGCGCGGCCTTAATTAAGGGGCATGATATTCCCTTGTGGGACCCGCCCATCATTGCAACCCCTGGGGGCGGGTTCCAGCTTTGTCAGAGGAAGGAGGAGCCGAAGCAGGGAGTGGCAGATCCAGCAACTTCTACCAGTCAGTTGCGAGGAACCACTGACCTGAAGAGACCTATACAGGAAGTGGCTCCTGTGAAAAGAATGGCCTACTCCTCCACTGTGGGCACGATGGTCTCCACCCAGCCCTACTCGGTACCCGGCGGGCTACTGGTAGTAAGGGTGGCAAACACCGAGACGGTGGTCGGGCTCTGCCTACAATGCGGGCTGCCCGGAGGCACTGTCAACACAGCGGCACGTTGCCCACATTGCGGGACATTATATCTGTGGCCCATGCCCACATTGATACCCATTCAACCTGCTGACACCCCGGGGGATACGGCTAGGCGCTCCGCCGAGTCCCCTGGCGCACTGTGGATCAGTCGTGCGAGTCCCGGAGAAAGGGGACTGGAGTCGACCAAGTCGGCTGGGTCGGCAGCAACCGAGACGGTCGGGTCACCCCCCGACCGCGCAGAGAAAAGACTTTCGCCACGCTCGGTGACCCCGAGATCAGGGAAGGGAGATTACTTCGACGAGGATCTCCGCGAGCTAGCGGTGGCGAAATCGGGACCAAAGAGGGAGCAAGGACGTACGACACCCCGTGGGGTGAGTGGCAGTCTGGAGAACAGGGCGTCCCCCGCAGATCGGCGAGCCGAGAGACGGAGTCCCGCCGTCCCAGGACTGGGCGGCGATGGGAGAGAGACGCCTACGCCCCTGCGGACTGGAAAGAGAAGCAGCCCAATCACTTACCTTGTCCCGGCAGACAGCGCAGCGGTGGAAGGGCCGTGCCAGGCCCCAGACGCACGTGGAGAGACGGCATCACTTCCGGTGAGGACGACGGCGGAACTCCCGGATGTCGTCATTGGAGAAGAGATCCTGCCTGGGTGTCCTACCCAAGATGGCGATGCTTCCGGTTCCGGGGAGGACATCACTTCCGGTGGTGACGGCGGAACCACTGGAGAGGAAGCAGCGACGCTTCGGCGATCGGGGGAAGGTCCCCGATCACCTCAAAGGCCCAGAAGCTGGATGGGCGATCCGAGGACTGAGGAGGGTGAGATATCCTCATTGGACCAGTCTACGGACAGCCGAGAACGGGTCGTAACCCCGTGGGGTCCAATCGCTTGCCCTTACGTCCCATTCCACGCCCTAGATAAAACCCCTGCCCCTGTCATCTGTTCCACGGGATCCCCGCCTAGCTTAGAATCGGTGGACATAACCTCGGAAGAGGAGGTGAAACGGACTGGGGAGAGACAGCGCAGTTGCGCTACAGAGGGCATCTCTCGGGGAGGGGGAGAATTGGGTAAGCCCGCGGTAGGCCGGTGGTTGCCTCCTGTGGCTCCCGTCCCAGTGAAAAAGGCACTGGGATCATCGAGGTGGTCTGTATCGCAATCGGCACGGACATCGGGGGTATTTTCCCAGGGGGATGAAAGCGATTCAAGGGAGTCACACAAATTCAAAGAGCACCGTTGGTGGGCCCCACTCTTTGAAGGGTATTCTGCATGGATGGACCGCACTCGGTTTCTCATCCGGAGGGAGGATGTGGTAGACTATTGGTGGGCGGTAGGAGAGTTCACCCCTGAGCAGAGGGATAGAGAGCTGCAGGATCGGTGGATTCAAATTGAGCACAGGGAGATAGAACCCAGGGGTCCTGATATACTGTCAGATCCTGTGGATCCTGACGAGCCCCTGTCATGGGTGTTACCTGGGAGGGCAGGTAGGGCTGAACTGACCAGGATCAGCAGAGTTGAACGGGCGATAATAACTCGTTATAAATCATCCCACGGGTTGGAGTACCCTTACGTCCCTGAGCCCCTCATGGATGAAATAGAAGAGAATAGAGGGAGGTGGCTCAGGGAGACCATAGAAATGTACTTGGTTGGTAGGGGAAGTACCGTGATAGGGCAGAAGGCCGAGGAGCGGATAGAACATTTGGTACGCATATGGGGCATAGGCAGGAACATCTACAAGCCTAAGGTGACCTATAGGCCCGAGAGGGGACTGCCGAGACATTACTATGTTACGGTCCTGGATATGGGTGGTAGGGAGGTACGAAAACCTGACCCCAGTCACTACTTTTAGGAGGTACTATGCATTACGCGGGTTCGTGGCTGCTGGTCGGGGCGGGCTTGGCGGAGTGTACTGTAGTCATTTTTGTGTGCATTATGAAAATTTGTAAGATGTTCTAATTATGTTTTGTGTTACAGTGCTTCCTGAAAAAGGGTATACAAATTTAGGTCGCAGCGAGGGCGATGGGATTCACCAGGGGGAGAATGTAGCGGTCGTGTAAAATGGCTACAGTCATCTCTCCTGCTGACAGTAAGGCCTGGTAAGTTGTGGGCATGCCAGCAGTAATTATGGAGGTTTGCCCTCACACCCTGGTGATGTGCCCTGTGTAAGGGTGGGAGTGGTCACAGACTCTGACTCCCTGGTTGGTGATGTCAGAGTGGTGTCAGCCCCCAGAGGTACATAAGGCACAGCACTGTGTCTAAAAGTTAGTTCTAAGTGGAGGAGGAGTTCTGTCAAGTTCAAGTTCAAGTAGTTAAAACAGTTATGTTCTAATAGCTGCAGTAGGAGTCTGTGTCCAGGGACCTGGCACAGAATAAAGATATCCCGGCTGGGATAGGGAATCCCTGATCAAGGCGACATACCTTTTAAAGGGAAGTACGGGCACAATGAAGGGCTAGAGACACCCCATTGTGGAGGGCAGCTAGCCCACCGTATCAATAAAGATGAAGCTGATTACAGAAACCCTCGTGTGTAAGAGTCAAGTGATTGCACAGGGGGCTGCACCACCGAGGAGTTCCTCACCAGGACCATCCCCAAGTGACCGAAGGGACCCTGATGAGGTGGAGGCGCTGCACTGGAACTAGGTAGGACTCAGCACACTACCTCAGCTGCCTGTCTGGACGGGTCCTCCCCACACACCATCATGCGGGAGACTCAGGAGTCCTGTAGCCAACAGGTGCACCACCAGACACTACCACACTGTAATGGGGGCCGGTTAGACCACAGGGGCCAATGTGAGATTGGGTGGGTCAGGCCGGGCCAGAAATACCGTTACATATATATATATATATATATATATATATATATATATACAGGCATACCCCGCTTTAAGTACACTCACTTTAAGTACACTCGCGAGTAAGTACATATCGCCCAATAGGCAAACGGCAGCTCACGCATGCGCCTGTCATCACGTCCTGAACAGCAATACCGGCTCCCTACCTGTACCGAAGCTGTGCGCAAGCAGGGAAACTATAGAGCCTGTTACAGGTGTGTTATTTACATCAGTTAAGCACGTATATAACGATTGCAGTACAGTACATGCATCGATAAGTGGGAATAGGTAGTGCTTCACTTTAAGTACATTTTCGCTTTACATACATGCTCCGGTCCCATTGCATACGTTAATGCGGGGTATGCCTTTATATATATATATATATAGAGAGAGAGAGATGATATTACCAGATTGAGGTCTAGTAATTAGGAGACAGCACAACAGGAGTATATTCAAATGCAGTATGTATTGAAGAGAATACAGGCACTTCAACATAAGTATGTAATAAGCCTATAGGGAACCATGTTTAAAATGTTTTTTGAAGCAAAAACTGGCACTGTGTGCTCATTTGCATGTAATTTCCCAGAATCCCTTGCTGCAGTGGAAGTGCTGTGTGCTGGGTGATAATGGTGAAAGACAGGGTTGCAGACCTGTCTAAGACATGCAAATGAATATACAGGAATATTTACAGTTGCTTTATGCTTTACTGTGGAGGGTTTTTGTCACTTTTTTTACTCACCATAACTTAACTCAGTATGGTAAACCCCATCCTTTAGCTTCTCTGCATACCCAGTTAACCAACCCCACACTGATGAGACCCATTAAGGTCAAAACAGCTGTCTGTGGGTGGGTTTTCTGGCTATGCACCTTAGCCCTGGCTGTGCTCAAAGCTGTGACCATGCAGCAAGCTTAAGCCTATAGGGAACCATGTTTAAAATGTTTTTTGAGGCAAAAAGTGACACTGTGTGCTCATTTGCATGTCATTTCCCAGAATCCCTTGCTACAGTGGAAGTGCTGTGTGCTGGGTGATAATGGGGAAAGGCGGGGTTGAAGACCTGCCTAAGACATGCAGATGAGCATACAGTTGTATTTGCATATTTGCTTTCCTGTGGAGGGTTTTTGTCACTTTTTTACTCACCATAACTTAACTCAGTATATATATATATATATATATATATATATAGTTATACGTTACCGTTCCAAGGATTGGTAAACAAGAGACAGCACTCAATGTTGAAAATCAAAGTGTATTAGTGAAAGCAAAAATACATCCAGAAACCCAACGTTTCGGTCCTACAGAATGGGACCTTCCTTTTTTTTTTTTTTTTTTTTTTGTATCCCCCTGAGGAAGGTCCCATTCTGTAGGACCGAAACGTTGGGTTTCTGGATGTATTTTTGCTTTCACTAATACACTTTGATTTTCAACATTGAGTGCTGTCTCTTGTTTACCAATCCTTGGAACGGTAACGTATAACTACATTCTCTATATGGGACGTGCACCTGTGGCTTACCAGCACCTATTGGAGTGCCAACTGCCTTATCTGACTATATATATATAGCGGTTAGCGGGAATGGGTGCAGTGTGTATTCGCCCCAACGGTGGGTATTTATAGCTTGTGGGTGGGTAGCTGGAGGGCTTAACCCCTTCATGACCGTAGCGGTATTAACCGCTAAGGTAATGAAGGGGTTAAGTCCACCCGCAACCCCCCCCCCCCGCAAGCCATAAACAACCACCAAATCCAAATGCCCCCTTCATCCACTCCCGCTCCCCACAATAAGCCTGGTACTGGATGGTTAACCCCTTCATTGCCTTAGCGGTTAGCCCTAAGGTAATGAAGTGGGCTGTTAATGTATTATTCCTTCTTCGGATGCATGGGGGGGCTTCGGTGCTGATATTAATGGGTATCAGCTCTGGAGCCCCTCGGCATCAATCCGAGGCAGGAAAAGGGCCTGATTTTGTCAATGTCCAGTATCGCCGCTCAGCACCAGCTTTTTGCCAACTTTTGTTGGCGGAGAGATTTGGAGAAAATTTCTCCATTCTAGAGTGGCGATCAGTGCCGAGATGCTGATCGGCGCTACTAGAATACAGCGGGTTTTAAAACTGGCGGGATATTGCTTCTCACCACCCGTGTGGCGAGTTTTATTTTCCGCCAATCCGGCGGATTTTGCTCATCTCGCCAGCTTTTCGGCATTTACAGAATTGCTGTAGGCATATTTGCCGAAAAACTGGCGAGATAGGGCTTTTCGCCGTTTCCTGCATAGGCCTCTTGATCGCTTCCGAAACTTCTTCTTGCGTGATTTTCCTGTTTTTTTTTTTCAACAAAATTTTTTTTATTGGGGTATGGTACATATCTAACATGGTCTAACAACCCATTGTCATACATTGATGTCCATAGTCCCTTTTTCTCTTTTTCCCGATCTGAACAAACTACGACATACAAGGAAGACCGACTGACATACAGGACGAACATCACTAACAATTGGGGGGAGGGGAAGAGAGGGGGGTGGGGGGAGAAGCAGCATAAGGAGAGCCCATCCTCTTGTCCTCTTCAGGTTTCTCCTCGTCCTGGCGCGGGACCATTTTAAAGAGCCCTGCCTCACTCTTTGGAAGGTGTCAGTCAGCCCTATCTGTACCCACTCTATTTACTGTCAGTACTGTTACATCAGGGCAATATGTTGGTGGCATCTACCCCGGGGATATCTGATTGGGCCATCCACGGGGCCCATACTTTTAGAAAATTTGTGCCGGTGTCATTGACCAGACTCGTCAATTGTTCCATCCGGCAAACATACCAAATTCTGTTCCGAATTTTCGTAATTGTGGGTAAATCTGGTTGCTTCCATAATGCCGTGATTTCGCACCTCATGGCTGTTGCAAAATGTGCTGTCAATTTCTTTGCCGGTCTGCTTAGCAGGAACAACCAGGGGTCTAAGGGGACCGCAAGTCCGAGAATTGTCTGAAGCCAATTTTGGATTTCCTCCCACAAAGGAGCCACCCTGCTGCAACTCCACAGCATATGTAGCAAGTCTGCTTGTTCCCCACATTGTTTCGGGGACAATGGGGGTAATCTTTAACAAACTTTGACAATCTCTTTGGGGTAAGGTACCACCGCATCAGGACTTTATATGCATTCTCCTTCAAAGTAGTGCATATAGAGCTTTTAGCTGCTGCCAGTACTATGGTGGCCCAGTCTGCGTCTTCTAACGTCTCCCCAAAGTCCAATTCCCATTTGTTTCTATAACTAAGTTTGATGTCGTCCGCTGTTCCAGGACAGACCACCTCTCTGTAAATCCTAGAAGTAAGTCCCGAAGTGTCCGTTCCTCTTGAACACAGCTGCTCAAAATTTGTGCGCCTGGGTCGTTGTGGGATTTTAGTGTAGAATGTTCTTATCTGGAGTTATCTGAAAAATTCAGTGTTTGGCATCCCTTTTTTTGATTTAATTTGGTCAAAGGATTTTATTGGTTGTCTTCCCTCCATGTGTAGTAGCCTCGTGAGGCCTTTTGTTTTCCAAGTGACTAGTTTTTCTCGACAGGCCCGGAGCGAAATCAGGGTTCCCGACAAATGGTGTGCCGAGAAGTAAGAACACATCTATATCTGGTAACCTCCCAAGTTGCCAACGAGCTTCTCAGTGCAGCTAGCGGCTCGCCCATGGTTTTAATTACCTGTTTTGGCAGACAAATTAAGTCTTGTAGTGCTACAGGGGCACAGCATGCTCTTTCTAGATCCACCCATCTTCGTAGGCTTGGATGCATGTGCCACTGAATAATTTGGGTTAATTGGGCTGCTCTGAAATACGATATCAAGCAAGGTACCGCCAGTCCTCGTCTTATAATTGGTCTGATTAGAGTGCTAGATTTAATGCGTGGTTTTTTGTTACCCCAGACAAATTTCACCATGGAGGACTGTAAACGGAGGATGTCATCCTTAGTCACTTGTATCGGAAGGGTCTGGAAAAGATACAAGATTCTTGGGAGAAAATTCATCTTGAGGCTCTGGATCCTGCCGATCCATGAAATTGCGTAGCCTGACCAATTTCTGAGATCCTCCCTCAAAGTCCTTATCAGTCTGGGGTAATTAGCTTTATATAAGGCGCTATAGTCTTTGGTAATATTAACCCCTAGGTATTTAATGGAGGAGGCTTGCCGTTTTAAGTTAAAGTTCAGATCAATTAGTTTTTCAGTGATCTTTGGCAGGTTTATATTTAGGGCTTCTGATTTGGTTTGGTTAATTTTGAAACCCGAGATCTTGTTAAATTCTCCCAACAAGCTAAAAACATTCAGCAGGGAGGTAAGGGGCTTTGATAACATTAGGATAATATCATCTGCATACAGGGGCACCTTGTGTGACTTCTCTTGTATTTGTATTCCTGCTATGTCTGGGCTGTTACGTATGTGCGCCGCCAAGGGCTCATTACGCGAAGATGAGTGGGAACAGGGGACATCCCTGTCTGGTGCCGCTCCTTATCAGGAAATCTTCCAATGGGAAGCCCTGGTGCCTGACCTTCGCCGTCGGTTCCCGATAAAGAGCTAGAATGGCGCTCAACATTCTCCCTCCTATGCCAAACTCCCCAAGCATCTCCCTGAGGTAGGGCCAATCAATCCGGTCAAAGGCTTTTTCGGCGTCCAGACTAAGTGCCATAGACGGGATATGTTTCCGTTGCGCCAAATCAATTAGGTCTATGATCCGTCTAGTATTGTCTGCCTCCTGCCTCCCGCATATGAACCCTACTTGATCTGGGTGGACCAGCTTTGGCATAACTTTGTTTAGACGGTTAGCCAACAATTTGGAGAAGATTTTAGTGTCCGAATTTATAAGTGATATTGGACGATAGCTCTTGCAATCTGCTGGGTCCTTCCCTTGTTTGGGGATCACTGATATAGACGCTTGTAGCATTTGGCCAGGTATTGTGGCACCCTCTAAGAATGAATTAAACAGTTTCACCAGGTGAGGAACTAGTATTTTCTGAAATTTTTTGTAGTAAAGATTAGAGAAGCCATCTGGGCCTGAGGCTTTTGATGGCTTCAGTGACTTAATTACCTTTGTTATTTCCTCATTCAAGAAATCTTCCTGCAGCGCGCCCCTTTCCTTCTTGCCCAATGTGGGCAAATTCGCTCCCTTTAAGAATGTCCTTAGCTGCGTACGAGTGGTCTCACTATGGGAGACCTTTGCCCCATCATAGAGGGTCTCATAGTAAGTTTTAAACTCTTCCACAATTTGTTTGGGGTCAGAAGTGAGGTCACCTTTTTTTGTCCGAATTGCCTGGATGTGAAAGTTACGGTTTGCGTTTCTAAGTTTATTGGCAGGTGGGGTATCTGGCTTTTCGCTTTTTCGTTGAATTTCCGCTTGGACCAAGTCATCTCTTTCTCAGCCAGGGAGGACATCAGTAAATGTAGTTTTGTTTTTGTATCAAGCCAGGCCTTCAGGGTCTGTGCTTGTTTATTATTTTTATGGAGGGCAGATAGGGCTGTCAATTCAGATTGTATGATTTTAATCTTATGTTCCCTTTCTTTTTTCCGCCTACTCGCTATCCCTATGAGCTCACCTCGTAGTGTCGCCTTATGGGCCTCCCATAGGGTAGATTGAGATGTCACGCTACCGACATTCTCGTTGAAATATTCCCTGATTTTATCCCCCACTTTTTGCTCAATCTCGGGGATTTTTATTAGCAACTCGTTGAGTTTCCATGTCGCTCCTGGTCTGTCCAGTCTGAAATCAGTGCACCGCAGCTCTACAGGTGCATGATCGGACCATGAAATATCATGGATTCCCGTGTGGGAAATCTGCGAAACCATTCTATTGGACACAAAGAGGTAATTTATCCTGCTGTATCGGTCGTGTGGGTGTGAATAGAATGTATATTCTTTTTCGCCTTGATGCTGTTCGCGCCATATGTCAACTAATCTATTGGCTTTTAGGCCTCGGACCCAAGCGGCTCTACTTTTCTGGTTTTTAAGCCCGCCCTGAGTACATCTATCTGCGTGCGGGTCCAGCGTGTAATTAAAGTCTCCTCCTCATATTATACCGCCTTGCGCTACCTTGTTCAAAATCGTAAAGAATCTATCCATAAACGTGTCTGCTCGTTCACTGGGAGCATATACGTTTGCCAGTGTGAGAGTTTGCCCTCGGATATCACCCACTACGATTATGAACCGTCCGTTGCTATCTCGTTTGGTGAGTTTAATATCTAGCGCTAAGCGATTGTGTACTAGAATTGCGACCCCTCTCTTTTTTTTTGTTAGCTGTGGCTGAGACCCACGTTTGGTATCTGCTACCTATGTGTTTCGGGGAACTATCTTTAGAAAAGTGTGTCTCCTGCAATAGAATGATATCGGGGTCCATTTTTTTATAATCAGTCATGGCCATTCGTCGTTTGTGAGGGCTGTTGAAACCCTTTACATTATGTGATATCACTGTAAAGTCCCTACCCATCGGTGTTTTCTGAGTACCGCCCTGTGATGTAGGCTTGTGTGCAAACCGTGGCATCTCTGCCTTTCAGCTGTCGCCTCCGATTCCGTGTTCTCCGTCGTGCTCTCCTTGCCTGTGCAGGGAGGAAACAAAGGGATACACGGGAAACATGGAAAAAACAACACAAAGAAAAATAGAACATTCGGTGTGCAACCGGGGTTGAATCCCCGCAGCCACCTGAACTGCCCCTCCTGGGGTTCCGGTCTGGGTATTGTCATTTCTGGTCCTGCCGTCTTGCTCCAGGCCCAAGATTGCCGGCCCAGTGGGGTCTTGCATGGGCCCCCTGGGGACTGCTCCCCAGGTACCCATGTGGAGTCCCATGACGATGGCGGGCGTGGAACTGCCTCCCCCCGCCCCCAACTTTATGGTATAAGAAAATAAACAATAGTAACAACAACATCCACTTGATCAACTATAAGTGAACTCGGCACTCCCTATGTTTTGCTCTGGCCCCGTGACCTACTCTAATCCCCTCCTGCCCATATGTCTTCTTGTCCCCCTTTTATGCTCGCGCCACTATTCTCTGTTTCACCTAACCCTGCTCTAGCCTATTTGTATTTATGATATGGCTAATAATTTTTTTAATTTTTTTATTAAAGACTTTAAGTGATGAGCGCTTTGCGCTTTGATGAGTCTTATCTCTCTTCTCCTCCCTCTTGTCCATCTCGGGTCCTGCTGTATATTTTATGTTAGGAGGGTTCCCTGCCCTCCCCTGTTGGGGGCTGTGGGTCAGCTGCTTTACACTGTGAGTGGGCTCTTTTTGTTTCTACTGCACCTGTGAGGGCCTCATAGCGTGGCCTGTGCGCCTATAGTGCTGCCATATGTTGTCTGGGGCCTGTCTGGTGCTGTTTCCCCTGGTGCCCTATGCTCCTCCGGTGCCCTGCACCTTATGTAAATGCCGGCCCCTGCGCCTCGCCCCTCCTCGGTCCCTCTTTCTCCCTGCGTGCCTTCGTGCGGCTCGGCCACCCCTGTGCATGTCAATATGTCTCCCCCTCTCCCTGCTATGTATGGAGCTTCCGCGTCGCGGCTTAGTAGCTGTCCTCCGCTTCTGGTGCCGATCGTGCTGTGCCTCAACCAAGATGGCCGCCCGTCCACATCCGGTGATGTCCATCCGGTTTCCGCCATTCTCCTACCGGACGTCCTCGGAGGCGGACCTCTTCCCGCTTTGTCTTCCCGCGCTGAGTGCTTTTTCATCCGGTGTTGTCCTTTTAGTCTGCCATGACCAGGTACAATCATTTTAAAAACATTACACTTAGAAATATATCATTTCTATAGAGTGTTTAGTTTTTATGATATATTTGTATTTATATTGATTGATATGTTATACTACTTGTGATTTCATTTGCTCATTCTTCCCCATATCTTGTTCCCCTGTACTCACTGCTGAGTGTTATATATAGCCACAGCACAATATGAATAGCCCTGAGTATAGAGACTTTAGTTGCAGCAGTTAGCTTTTATTCAGTCAGTATTCTATGTAATAGTTAGTTTTATGATATATTTTTAAGTGTAATGATTTTAAAATGATTGTATTAATAAAATTGTGTGTTTTTATGTGTATAAACGGTAATATTAACATATAGGCATAGTCCCGTCTACCAGCCAATCACCAGTAACCAGTTCAGCCAATAGGATGCGGCGAAATAGGTAATCATCCAATAGAAACCAAGTATGGGTATATATAGGTACACTGAAGCATTATGCCACAGATCGGACTCCTGACGAAGCTGGCACGCCAGCGAAACGCGTAGAGTGAACTAGCAGCAGCTCAGAGTGTGCCCCCCATGCCCCAGAACCCGTGTGGACCCATTTCAAGATCGATCGCGAAACCGGAAGTGACGCGACGGGCCGGACCGGAAGTGACGCGACGCGATCCCGGGAGTGGGGTAGATGCTGTATACTGCTGCTGCGCTTTGATTGTTATGTGTCTATGCACATGGTGCTAATGTAAGTGTGGATTACCACTGTTTTTATTGAATATATCATTAGTGAACATACAATGTTGCACTAGAGTTGTCTCTGTTTCCATCGAGGGTTTGTTCCACTGACACCAGGGAGAGTATCCTAAGCAAGATCCCCCTGCAAACTACAGAGTCTTCAGATTATCTTCAAATGCTGTATTTGAACTGGGAGAATGTGAGTTCTTAATCTCGATCCCCATATACATTGATACAGGTGTTTGGACATATTACACTATTATTTATTTCCTTCCCTTTATATGGTGACATTCTGCGCTCCCCACAAGCTTCTTCCAAACAGTCAAGAGAGGAGGAACTGATCTTCTCCTAAGAGGGTTGAGCAGCGAATTTTACTATTATTATCACTATTTTTGAACACTGTTTACATTTATATATTTATTTATTACTATATATTTATATATTTATCACACCTTTATTGGAAGCACCTCACAATTTCTGTTTTAAACTTGTTTAAGAGAATGCCAGGTCGGAACGGGCGCTTTTAAGTGGGTATTGGTGCTTTATTCAGTTGGCGGGGGAAGGAGCTCAAGGCTTAAGCAGCCATCCACCACACCATCGCGCATGCGCCTCATGATTTTCCTGTTTAATGTTTGGGAGTCTTCCTCAGTTAGTACGGGCAGGATACATTTTTCTAGGTATTGTGAAATCGCCTCGATACCTGTAGGGGGACCTCCTAGCGAGTCTAGATTATATAATTTTGTGTCAAATTTTGAAAATTATTGGGCTTTTCTTGTTTATTATAAATAATTTGCCCTGTCCTGGTTCGAATCAAGGAGATTTGGGATTTAACTCTCAAACCTCTGAGTTTGTTTGCTAACAACCTGTCTGCCATATTGCCTGTTATGCCGGTGCTGCCCGCAGACCAGACCCATCCCTTATACTGAGGTGGGGAGATATATGTGCACGCACCCGCAGCAGAAGTAGCGTGTCCGGAGTGTGGTGTTTTGGCATTGCCAGGAAAGGTGGAAATAGCTGTAGCAATACTTGCCGGTACCGGTGAAAGAAGAGATGTAGTTGTTGCCGTTAGCCAAGGTCTGGGAGAGGAGAGATCCGGAAGGTAGGGGTCCAAGCTGAGGTCGAGGGGTGTGAGAAGCAGCGAGGTCATGTGAGAGCCGGGGTCCAGAGCCAGAGAGTGAAGTCCGCCAAGCCGGGTCATAACCTGAATAAACGAAGACAAGAGAGAGAGCCAGAATAGACATCCACTAGTAGAGACTATGTTGAGCGATGTGGGAATGGCAACAGGTATTATATAGTGCGGCTGGCGAATAGAAAGAGGAGGAAGACCTGGAGGAGTGCATGGAGCCGTCCTGGATAGGCTGCCTTGCGGAGAATGCAGGTGAGCAGCTTTGGGGCATGATTGCAGCCTGTGTGTGAGTTGGGTGCATGGCTTCACTGCAGGAGCAGTGA